>NC_083479.1:16810977-16920977 GCF_030014155.1 Tachysurus vachellii
TCAGTTATTTAGTAATAAAAAAAGCAATATATCTAAAAAAAGTGTTTTGTGACAGACTGTATTATCATTCTATTGGCCAGCCTCAATATACAGTGCATTATTTTAAAATTCAGAATTGTTTTGTAGTCACACCCAAAACATCAGTGGAGAATTTCGAGTAGGGTCCAAATCTTATAGCCGTTTGGGTACAAAATACCCATAATGCACTGTGTATTGTGCTGTTTGGAGAGATTATGTGGTGCAGAGATGAATTTGAAGTACCTGTGAAGTTAAGCTTGTTGTTACCATTTTTGGGTGAATCTAAAAATACAGACATGGGGGTACGTTTGTGGTTTGAATTGAAATCTTCTAAACTAGTGAAATCCTGCATTTGATGCTTGCTGTCTCGTCTGCTCTGATTCGAACTCGTTAACTCGTCATGCTCTCAACATAATCTGGCCCTTTTGGCTTGTGCTTTCCTTATATGGTCACAATTTCCTCTTCTTGTTAACCCACTCCTTATTTTTATTGGTTCCACCCATTGATCTTTAGTTTGTGTATTTATACCGTCTGTAGAGGTTAAGTCATGCACATGTTTACTGCAGATTCAAGCTGGGTTTTCATATTTCTAGTTCATTCTTTTGTCCTGAAAAAAAAATAAATAATAATAATAATAAAATCACTCATCTTTTTATATTTGCATATAAAAGTCATGCTGAAATGTGATGAAATCAAGGACCAGATTTCTGATCAAATTCTTGTATTTAATTGTACAAATGGTTTCATATTCATGATTAACCCTGTGTTATTATCAGGACCATATTTACTACTCAGGATTTGCTGTTATTTTATAATCAATCAATCAATCAATCAATCAATCAATCAAATTTTATTTATAGAGCACCTTACAACAGCCAAAAGGAGCACAAGGTGCTTTCCAGTGAAACAACAATAAAAAAAAAAAAAAATCAATAAGAACACAATGAACATAAAATAGCAGTTGAAACAGGGTCTACATGTTAAAAGCTTGTATGAATAAATGAGTTTTCAACTGTGATTTCAAAACACAGCACAGTGAAGGATCGTAAGTGTGCTGGAAGTGTGTTCCAGCACACTGGATAATACAGCTTTGGTCCCTTGATGGCAAATGCCCGGCCTCCAAACTTCTCATAAGGCAAGCGTTATGGTTCTCATGTCGTTTCTATCCTATCGTAGGCTTCTGTCTGAGCGTAGGAAGAAGAACTACTTTGGTTTCGCGGTGAACTGCACAGGAAATGAAGCTCTTCTGACCGAGTGCAAGATGGGCAAACCTCTGAAAGGGTTGAAAAATCTGAATGCCACATGTGGCCTTGGAATGCCCGCCGTGATCAGTTGTATTCCTGGAAGAGCCTTTGCACCTACACAATCCTTAGGATTCAGGAAGGCCTACAGAGCAGAGGTACACACACACACACACACACACACACACACAACATTTTAAACTCTTCTAGTGTGTACTACTTTTCCTACACTTTATTCCTTCTGTCTGTCTGGTTCAGTTTGTCTGTTACAGATGTATGGCCATAAATAGAAACATCTATGGCAATGATGTCCAGTTTTATCTGGAAAGGACCGGTGAGGGTACAGGTTTTCATTCCCATCAAGCAGGAGCCACACCTGAGTCCACCTGTGTAATCAGTTGATCTTGGCTTTCAGTAGACTCAGGTGTGGGTTCTTCTTGATTGGAATGAAAACCTGAACCCACACCAGACCTTTGTGGATAAGACTGGAATCCTCTGATCTCCAGTTTGACTGTAGTTTTTACTGTTTTTGGCCTCTTGATACAGGAACATGTGAGACAAATAAAAAAAATGATTTTCTGCTTTCTCGACTAAAACAGCAGTCAAGCCAAATATGAATAACACCACCTGGGGCAAAAAGCAAATTCACCGAAGGACGCAGGATGTGTCAGACTCGTATTTGCTTGCGGTAGCTGTTACTTTCACTTCAAACCAAATGTATCTATCTTTGACATAAAATTAAAAGACAAGCCTTGTGAGCCCATTAAAATATTTGGACAGGGACTGAAACAAGTGCTATCTTGTTCACTGGCATATTCTGGGTTTATGCTAAAATCTTTTTTTTCTTGTCTGCCTGCTTACATTTTCTTTTTTTTTTTTAGCAAGGTCTGTTTCATGATACTGGTAATATCGAAGGTAATAATATTAGGATTTATGTACACTGTGCAGTGGGAAACAATCTGTTATGCAATTTGTTTATTAAGTAAAGTTAAAATGAATATTAGGGTTTTATTTTACATTATGTCAATCGGAAATCATTCCTTTAATAATTTGAAAAGAGAAGAACCAACATGGTGGACAAGTGGCCTCCTGGTGCTGGGGTTAGAACGACATGAACAGCTAAAGACAGCCAGTTACAGTTTTTTTTAACGTCCCTGTTTCAACAGTAGCCAGAGTAATGCCAAATTATGAAGAGATGTGACAGGAAGATGCCTTCCAGCAAAAATACACAGTGAGCAGATCATCGTATAATGTCTACCATGTCTGGTAAACGCTAACTCAGTAGCAGACACGTGCCTGCACAAACGTTTCCAGTTTGTCTGGAATGCTTTTAAGTGGCCTCTCTGCTGCTGCTTATCCAAATATTTTACACACTCAATAATTGTGTGTAACTTCAGACTTTTCCACCATCGTCCATCTCTGACTGCAAAACCATGGTTCATTTCATGTCATTTTTTTCGATGAATAGTCTCCATTTTTCACCAACGAGCTTCGGCTTCAGAAGCTCCAGAAATGCTTGGAAGCCTTACAGAACAGTGCGTCTCACAAGGACTTCCAGGAAAACGCTTTGAACGATCTGGAAAGACAAGGATTACGTCAGACTCCAGAGTGTTTCAAATTCATGCTGATTGTGTGTTTATATAGCCATCATGCTTCCAGCCAGATCCTGTCGTCTGGAAGCACTCCATAAAGCGAGACTGTGCTGAATAAACACACCAACACTTTCAGTTCAATCACCTCTGGAGCTGAGGCTCCGTTAAACCAGATTTTTTCTCAGCATATGTTGCAGGAAAAAAATTGCATTTCTGTTTGTAGAGATTAAGTGGTTTACATCGAAGGTTTTCAGCGAGGATGTTTTCCTAATGAGGGTGTGAAGATGAGGAGGAAGACTTGCTAGCCGACACACATGGCCACACATGAACATTTGACGTTGAGAGACAAATGGGTTTTGACCCAGCATCTTTGTATACTGAGGGTAAATTGCACATTACCTTTGCGTTTGCAAGTCTTTACTCTACCTTTGCATCTACACAATCACAGTTGTGTTTGCTGACAAAGCTGGAACAACTGCTTATATCAATAATATAAAATCAACATGGATCAACAATCTGAGGCAAGGGATGAAAAGTCCCTACAACAAAATAGACTAGCTGCATCCATGAATTGTTCATTTCAGAAATTTTATTAATGAGTCTGTGCCGTTAACTGCATATGATTTGGAAAATCCAGCATGTAGCTGATTCTCATAAGAATATATTGTAACAGTTGTAAACACAACGGCTTCTTTCTTCCATGAGGGAAGTTGAGCGTCATGACGGATTTGTTTCCAGGTGGACCGTTAAAAAATGGTACATGGATGTCTTCTGTAAATCCTGTCAAATCCAACCAATCAGATAATCACTTTTTGTGTTCCACGTGTATCAGATG
Organism: Tachysurus vachellii; assembly: GCF_030014155.1. Lineage (NCBI taxonomy): Eukaryota > Metazoa > Chordata > Actinopteri > Siluriformes > Bagridae > Tachysurus > Tachysurus vachellii. The sequence goes on from NC_083479.1 coordinate 16,814,664, forward strand.
TTAAACTAAAGGTTAATGGGCTTGAAGTCTGAGGCTGAGACTAGCTGACCTCCTGCTCTTGTTTATTCAGTCTGCTCTCTTTAGCAAACTCAACAAAACTACAGCAGATCAAAGGAAAGAGACTCACAGCTTTCCCCTCTGTCAAGTTTGTGTGTGTGTGTGTGTGTGTGTGTGTGTGTGTGTGTGTGTGTGTGTGTGTGTGTGTGTATGTGTTGCCCTATCCACCCACTAAGCTGCTTTCTCTTTCTTCTTTAATGGGAGTCAGTGAAACTACAAATACCTTAACTGTCAGTAATGATGCACAGGTGAAAATCGTCACATATTTCCTGCCGGTTTTCTCCGCCTCTGTTCCAACCCCAGTTGATGCTTGACCACGCTCTTTGCCACAGAGGTGTTGTCATTCTTCAGTTTCTCATTCTGGAAACACTGGGTGGGAAACTGGATTACACCCTTGATGGGACACTAATCCATTTCACACACATTTACACCTAGGGGCAATTGAGTGTAGACTGTCTACATCCTGGAATGTTTTTAGAGGTAGGAAGAATCCAGAGAACCCTGATGAAACCCATATGGACATGCAGAGAAAAAGAAAAACTCCACCTAAACTCAGGATCAAATTACTCTTGAGCTAACATCTATAATCTAATTTTTATTATGTATTTATTGTATTTTGTTACTGTACCTAATGCTTCATTTTAAATAAATCTTCATTTTACATTTTTTTAATGTTTATGGATGGGCAGCTTATTAGTAACCGGCTTGATATTTCCTCTGTTTCACTGTGACTAGCCACGACTAAACCTTACATCATCACCAGCTACTTTTATAACAGTACCATCATGGAGGACCTTTTTATCCCAATGTCCTGGTTGCTCTTTAGTTCCACCTGTTTCATGAAGAGCAGGACTAAAGCTGTATGACATCAGACTGATTATCTTCCTTAAGCTTGATCGTCTTTTATTATACACAACTTATTGTTCACTGTTTTCTTTTTGGCAGAATTGTAGACACAAGAATTTAAAAGAATGGCTAGTAATGATGTCAGAGCGATTTACTTACTCCTTTGTTGACACAAATGAAATAAAATGTTGAACATAGTGGTATATTGTATAAATAAATAATCTGCAATGTGATTTTTGTTTGCAAAGTTTCCCACACCAAGGAGGATAAGCTTCAGTTTGTCATGTGGACTATAAAAGCTTCAGGTTGTCATGCTGTACATGATCTGTTTTTATCATTATGTGGATGAACAATATGTACTATCTACTATATCTACCTTATTTTCTCCAGCAACCTCTGGTGCGTCTACGTGGAGGGGCGAAGATGGGTGAAGGTCGAGTGGAAGTGCTGAAGAACGGTATTTGGGGAACGGTGTGTGACGATAACTGGGACATGAAAGCTGCCAGCGTGGTGTGCCGAGAGCTAGGCTACGGCACTGCTAAAGAAGCTCTGACTGGGGCACGAATGGGGCAAGGTGTGTATTGTTAATCACTAACCTGCACCCATTTTATAGCAGTAGTGCTAACGATTAGAATACATTCTAAGATACTGACTGACAATAGCAGTTTTGGATAGTTTCAACATAGCATTATGTCTTTTACAAACAATATAAAGGCACAATGACATTAGAAATCAGACAGTAGTGTAAGAAATATTGACATTTTCCTCAGATCTGTTGGTAAATGTCTAAGAAAAGACTCCATACAGCTAAGAATACACTGTAATTATGCATAGCATCAACCGCTAGTTGAATTTTATGTGGGTTCTACAATAAGAGAAACATCAACACTGCATCATGACTCAATGACTCAGTTGTATGGAACACAAAAACAATATTTTTTTGGACATTTGATGTCATTAATACCACAAGAGTCCACAAAACAACTTTTCATGTGGAGTCTTCATGAAAACACAAGAAATAGTACGTGTTACCACTAGTTTAATTTAAACTCCTTCCTCTCAGATCAAAACGACCATGATTGTCATTTATTTCACAGAAATGCCATTAAATGACATGAAAGAAGTTGGGGGGGGGGCTTAGTGTTTAATACCTGAATTTAAAAAATGAATTGTAGTTTTTAACTTAACTCTGTATTTGGAAGTTGTAATGTAAGCTGATTCTCAGACGGTCAGTCCGTCCGTCGTCACACATCAGTGGAGTTAGATAAAAAAATTCTCTTCACTCATCACAACACAAAGATTCCTCAGAGACATGTCCAGCTGCCAAACTGCTTTAAGATCCGCTCACCATCTGTTCGTTTCAGATAACCACATGTTCTTCATCTGTGTCCAAAATGTCTGCATGAACAACAGAGAACTAATCCAAAACTGTCCTCGGTCAATTATTCAAAAATCTAGTATTTATCAGCATGACACCTTGATTGGCACAGTTTTCTTCAATATCCCTTTAAGGACTTGTAAATATGTGGTCTGTTTTATACTAACTGTACAATATAACAAGATGACGTCAGTTTGTAATTTTTAGATCCCTCAGCTGACTGTGACATGCCAAAATTGCACAATTTTGATGACATTTCTTTCCCCTTTTTGATCTTTTGATAAAAGTAATGCTGTGTTTGAGGTGAAATGCTTTAATTTCCCATCTACAATCGGTAAATTCCACCAGAAATGTTTCCTCAACTTGAAATATCAACACATCAATTTGGAGTATCCTTAAATTGGTGCTAGTTCCTTCCCCAGTCATAGAGCCACTTAAGATCAACATGACCGAAGTTTTCTAATTTAAAATTTATTTATAGCGCTATTGGTGTTGTATTGACCTCTAACTATAAAAAGTGGCTCTTAATGATCTTAATGTGTTCTGACTGCGCAAACAGTAAACACGCTTTCATGGACACTACCATGTTTTTTCCACTTGTGTGAAATAACATTATTACAACTGTCACATTTCCACTTACAAGGTACCACAAACACATGAGTTGCCTTTTAAGGAAAAGGGGGCTTGGCTGAACAGATTTGTTTTACTTTGGGCTGAAGATAAGTTTGGAAAAAAGAAAAAGTTTTTTTTTAAATAATATGATTACTTTATGCCCATAAACATGTATTTTTTAAATAAAATATAAAAACAACACATTTGAGTGCAGATTTGTTTGCCATTTATTTATTTGCCCACTTTAGGGAAAAACATTGGCATTTCCACTTTATGGTCTTTAGTGAGTTACCTTTAATTGACGAAGGCTACTGTGTTTCCATTATTTTCTCATTATTTAGTATTATGTCTGCTGATTTGTCTGAAATTAGTCTTTATGGAGGCCTGGAATAATTATGGAATTAGATTTACATGGTCCTAACTTTCAGCTTCTCATCAATTTTTAGGCCATTAACTTAACATGTACCCTAACTGGTGTGTTTCTATTCTTATGTAATTACGTCTGTTTTTTCTAGAAACTGCTAAGTGCAAAAGTTTAAAATGGCAAAATAATGACAGCAAAGACATAATTTATAGAAATTAAATCTTTATTGCATCAGGTTTTATATGTTCTCTCTTTATCAGCTAACAAAATAACTGTAAACATATATATATGTGTGTGTGTGTGTAGGAATGGGCCCGGTGCACATGAATGAGGTGGAGTGCTCTGGGTTCGAGAAGTCTCTGACTGAGTGTCACTTTAACAAAGAAGCTCTGGGTTGCAGTCACGAGGAGGACGCGGCTGTGAAGTGTAACATTCCTGCCATGGGTTTCCACAACAGGGTATATTCCATTTTCAACAGTAAATGATCACATTTATCTCTCAACCTCCCGCACCAGCTCAGGCTCCTTTCCCCCCAGCGAGGTGACATTCCATTTATGTGTGTGTTTATTTATTTATGTACAGATGTATATGCACAGTAAAATCTTTAGATAAGTATATATAGTATCAACTGTTATAATACTTAACTAACCACAGCTTCATTCTGTTTTTTGACTTACGGTCATAAAGTTACTGAAAATGTGCCTAGAATCTCTGTCACTGTTGGACTCACAGTCTGCCTACTCACTAGTACAAAACCTAATAAGCTCTTCCTGCCACATTCTTCCATTATTAGCTTACATTGTCAGACCTGTTCTGGAGCCAGATGTGTTACCAATACTGAATGATCTCTCTGTAAACTAATCGACACATCAGGAGTGAACTGCTTGTCTAAATTGTTTCTCCTGCTTTCTACAGTATTTATGGAGATCATTTTGGTTGCTTTTTATATTTATGTTTTCTAATAGGTTATTTTTTCAGTTTATTTTGGGCAGGTAGCTCAGCCATAAAGAATTTCCTCTCATGTTTTATTTTGCGGTAATTTCAAGTTGGCAAACAAAGGAAGGAATCGCATTTGGGTTTGGTGGGTTTGGTCTGGTGGTCGGGTTGAGTATGATTTATATATGACCTCATGTTGTTGTTGAGTCTAGACCTTTGTGGTCATGGAGAATGTAAAGGCCTCTGGGTTTGAGCACAGCTCTGATTGTTCTCACTCAAAGAACCAGCATCAAATCAACAATGCGGTTAGAACTCATTCATTTTGACAAGAGCTGGTAATTTACATCGACCACTGATGAATTAAAGTGGGCATGGCCAGGCGTGGAGAGAAAGCTGAGCAGAGTTTATGACTATATATTAAAAGAGAGGTGATTTAGTAACCATCAGTTAGACTGAGGAACGATAGTGTTGAAATATTTGTCTTTTCTGATCACTATTTGGTTTTTATTCTCGTCCAAGAATGGAAGTGTTTATGTAAGGGATGAAATATGACAGGGTGTGGTGTTGTATGAAAATAATCAATGATGAAGTTGTTTCCTATTGTCCTATAACAGTGTTTAATTCGTCTTGTACTTCAGCAGTTAGCCTATGCTAATAAATTTAAATATAAAAATGACGTGATCTGTTTATATTTCCTATTAATGTAAGTAAAAACAGGTTAGTTTGTTATACCAGTTCATACAACAGCAGGTTTAAACATTCATCCCCTCACCAGCCTCTCCTTTTTCTCTCTTATTAAGTTAATAATGCAAAAATACAACAAAGTTAGATAAAGACTTGAGGACTTTCCAGTGGCTGAAACCTTTGCAGAACATATAAAATGTTAACAGTGGAGATTGTGTCCAAAGCCTCGAGAGAACCTCCTCCTTCTTCTCACAGAAAACATAATCTAAACCTGTGATATGCCTTGCAGCTGGTCAGAGCTGCTGTTATAGAAACCTGATCAGGGTCTTCTCAGACTCCAGCAAAGCCCTGGTTTAAATTAAAATATTGAGCTTTAAGTAGAAGCACTTGTATAAATAAATTACATAGTTCACAGAAGTATTTCAGCTATTGGACAGACAGCTATTATACACAGACTTAGACGTTATGTACACAAAGAAGGCACTACATGCATGAGCGCATCAGCAATGAGACGAGTCCTGCATCTGGATTATTTTCAAATGGCATGGAACAATCCAGTGATAAACTATGAACAGGGAACAGGCACTGAACAGGTCTGAGCTGTCAGCAGGCATCTTAAATAATCCTGGTTAAAATGTAGTGGTTCGACTGAGCAGGAACTGAGCCACAGATCACAAAACACTACAGTAATAATGACTTCATGAATTTCTGAACAAAAAGATAAAAAGCATGAAAATAGATAACGAAAAGATTGGGAATAGTATATGACAGAAAACAGTAACTCTAAATCTTAATAACAGCTTTAATTCCTTCTGTGCTGTTGGTCTTGGAACATTTAAAGGGCTTGTGTCAACACCACATTTGGCAGCATTCATCCAACCCCTGAACGTTCCTGAAAGTGATACAGCTTACAATTGCTCAGATCTCATGACACAACAGTGCTGCTGAATACTTGATTTATATTTGATTAATAATTCTAATCACAGCTTTATATTAATGTGCTTGGTCCACTATGGTAGCTTTTCTACAGTAACAGACTGAGAACAGAGAGCATCACAATGTCTCTAAATGGATAAAAATAGATAAAAATGGGCCCTTCTATGATAAATACAGAAAACATTTAATCATTCGTAATTTCCTGTGTTATGAGTGGAATAAAGCACTTTGGGACATGTAGGTAAATCATACACATTGAGTTGCTAAAATAATTGTTGATTTATACTATAATCAGTGCTCACAACAAGAACATTGAAAATGTTACAGTTATCATGTTTAGGAAATGTTGTGTAACTATAAATCTATTTCGATTCAATTTTAATTCTATAGTAATGGAATTAATACTAATTAAGGAGCTTAAGAGAAATATATCAATTCAGGATATAAATTTATCCCAGATGTGCAAGCCAGATGTGATAGTGGGACAATATGAGAAAGAAACCAGTGAACCTGTATAAATAATTTTCTTCCTTATGTAACTGTGTAGGGGGCGCAATAGCTTAGTGATAGCACGTTCGCCTCACACCTCCAGGGTTGGGGGTTCGATTCCCGCCTCCGCCTGTGTGTGTGGAGTTTGCATGTTCTCCCCGTGCCTCGGGGGTTTCCTCCGGGTACTCCGGTTTCCTCCCCCGGTCCAAAGACATGCATGGTAGGTTGATTGGCATCTCTGGAAAATTGTCCGTAGTGTGTGATTGCGTGAGTGAACGAGAGAGTGTGTGTGTGCCCTGCGATGGGTTGGCACTCCGTCCAGGGTGTATCCTGCCTTGATGCCCGTTGACGCCTGAGATAGGCACAGGCTCCCCGTGACCCGAGGTAGTTCGGATAAGCGGTAGAAAATGAGTGAGAGTAAGAATGTAACTGTGTAGTAAATAGTCAGAAATTGTAGTTATGTTACCAGGAATTTATTTTTGGCAAATGTTTGACTGAAGCAGCTGTGTTCCTTCCTGTGCAGAATAAATGTGTACAAGGAATTTCACTCTGTCCTTAAACCTGTCGTAATATAGAAACAACTCTCGCAAAAGTATCTACCCACTCACTCACTCGGCAGTTTACACTGCTGGAGCTTAGAGCGGATTTTGACCCTGTACACACTGACCGCAACATTTTCCCCGATAGACTGAATGATGTTAAGGATTGCTCAACATTGAGTAATAGCTATTATAATAATAAATGGGGTGTGTGTTCCCTTTGTAGTTGCGTCTGAGTGGAGGCAGGAACCCGTACGAGGGACGAGTCGAGGTGCTGGCGGAGAGGAACGGCTCGATGGTGTGGGGAACCGTGTGCAGCGACAGCTGGGGAATCATGGAGGCCATGGTGGTATGCAGACAGCTTGGATACGGCTTCGCTAATCACGCCTTCCAGGTGAGAAGTGTAGCAGAGCTGAAAATATACAGACAACACAACAAACTGTGTAACAACATACACATAACATCGTTTATATATCGTTTTTATATAACATATATAACCAGTGGAACACCAGAGCAGACAATCTAGGTGCCATTATTTTATTCAGTTCAACTCATTCTCATCTGCTTGACACCAGATAATGGAATTATAAATCATTTCCCTTCTATAACCGTGTACTATATGGTCCAAAGGTTTAATTATGTAACCTTTAAATTCATTCTAGTAACATGAAGTCTGTTTTGTTGAAGTTATCAACTGATGGAGACTTGAGGTCAAAACTGGCCTGTAGCTGCAGTCTTAAAACTGTCGCTATCAGAGCAGTTGTAGTCCTAATCCATCGTAGCAAAACTGTTTGTATGAATTGTAGTCCAAAGCCATCTTCATCGTTTCCATGGTGATGCCATCCACAGTATTCTCTTGTATCAACCTCAGCAGCAGTGAGTGGTTTCCAAGTGATGAGACTCCGACCAGAAGTAGAGCATAAAAATAAACCACACAGAAGCTAATAATGAGTTTCTTTAAGAAGGAAACGAGATTCATAGCTTGTGGGAAAGAAGGAGAGAGGGTTAGAGGAACAGAAAGAGAGCTGAAAAGACACGAAAACTGAAGCTGCAGTTAATTTATAATCTGACACAGAAATAAGAGTGATGTTATGTTGCTTTTAAATGTTATTTATGTCATTGGTTTGAGCATTTTTTTATATTTATATGTGTATTAAATGCTTTAACATGCTCATCCCGATGTCTCCGTAGGAATTAAATACACTTGAGCAGCCCGAGTTTTGGCTCAGTTTGAATACAGAAATACAACTAAGGTCAAACCCGATAACATTTATGATCGAAATAGTTGGATTATTCCATTAATCATTATGATTTAATCCTTTAAATTTTTAAAGCTGGATACTTATTTCCAATATGTGGAGAAGCAGTTTATTTTTCATATCCATGTTTCATGGTGAGGTTGGGGGATGACGGCGGTAAAAGGGAAAAATGCGTAACATCTTCCACACAGTCACGTGTACCACTTCAGACCTACGACTGTTGGCGGTGTTCCAGTAATAACACCAGAGTCGCTGCTTGACTGTGATAACGGTGCTGAATAGTGTGTGTGTGTGTGTGTGTGTGTGTGTGTGTGAGAGAGAGAGAGAGAGAGAGAGAGAGAGAGCCCAAGCGAGCCCCACATTCTGGCCGCAGTGAGCTTGTATGGGGGAGTTTATGAGTGGAAACTGGACCAGTCCACACTGCCATCATGATTTTTTATGATAATAATTGTGTAAAATTGGCCACAACCTTTGTGTGTGTGCTGTGTGTTTATGTGTGTGTGTTTAGTTAGTATATACAGAGTGTGTATGTGTGTGTTTAGTTAGTATATACAGAGTGTGTGTGTGTTTACTTAGTATATAGAGTGCGGGTGTGTGCATGTTATGTATAGTTAGTTCATACAGAGTGTGTGTGTGTATGTTTAGTTAGTTCATACAGACTGTGTGAGTGTGTGTGTGTATGTGTGTGTGTTATGTTTAGTTAGTTCATACAGACTGAGTGTGTGTGTGTATGTGTGTGTTATGTTTAGTTAGTTCATACAGACTGTGTGAGATTGTGTATATATGTGTGTGTGTTATGTTTAGTTAGTTCATACAGACTGTGTGTGTGTGTGTGTGTGTATGTGTGTGTGTGTTATGTTTAGTTAGTTCATACAGACTGTGTTAGATTGTGTGTTTAGAACATGGTTCTAGCTAAACAAGATTAATAATGAATTTCCTGTAGAAGGAAAAGCAGTTTATACTGTTAACTTGTGAGAGATTGTGGGAGAGAAAAAGAAGGAGTTACAGGAACAGGGTGAGAAGGAGGAAGAGAGACTCTATGAGAAAGAGACAGATAGAGAAGAGCAGAGGTAGAGTGAGATGAAAGAGACACAGAGAGAGGGAGAAAAGAGAGATATGAAAGTTGAAACAAAGGGAACAGAGGGCTGAGAGGGAGAGACTGAGAAAAGCAAAAGGGATGGAGTGAGTCAGACTGATAGAGAGAGAGAGAGAAAAGAGATTAATAGAGAGGTATAGTAGAGGGGTAATGGATAAAAGGGATAGAAAGTGAGTCTGACAGAAAAAAGCAGAGAGGAAAGAATGAAATATAGGGAGACATTGGGGAGAGACAGACAGAGAAAGAGAAAGATAGAGACTGATGGATTGAGAGTGAATGGGTGAGAGAGGGGAAGGAAAGGAGGTAGTGGATGGAAAATCTGATGGTGTGCCTTAGAACCACTGCAATGGGGGTATGACTCACACACACACACATACACACACATATACACACACTCATATATACACACACACACATACACACACACACACACACATATACACACATACACACAAACACACACACAAACACAAACATATACACACACATACACACAAACACACACAAACACACACACACAAACAAACACATACTCATACACAAACACACACACACACACACACACACACAAGATAAACTTGAATTGATATACGAATAATTAAAGACACTTTGTTTATACGAAGTGTGTGTTCATGTGTATTTGTATATAATGAGTAACATGAACATCTTATCAAAATGTTAGGACATTTCTCCCAAAGCACAGGTTATAATTCCAGATGTTCTCCAGCTGTTTGAATGCCATGATTGATGTTTAGTGTTGCTGTGGTGCTCTCTGGTGGTGACACATTGCTACTGCAGCTCACACAGGGCATTGAGGACATATAGGGAAGGTTTCTGTTGTACCTCTGGGCAGTTGTGTGTTAATTCATTACATTTTTAATACATACATTAACTGTAATTTGTGTGTGTGTGTGTAGGAGACGTGGTACTGGCAGGGGGAGGTTGGTGCTGATGCTGTAGTGATGAGTGGAGTTCGGTGTTCAGGCACAGAGATGAGTCTCGCTCAGTGTCTCCATCATGGGAAACATGTTACCTGCCCAAGAGGAGGAGGAAGATTTGCTGCTGGAGTCTCCTGCACTGAGAGTGAGCAACACACACGCACACTATAATAATGTAAACGATAATGCTTTGTGTTGTGTGTGTTAATTTCATATTTAACTATAACTCAGGTGCCCCAGACCTGGTGCTAAACGCAGAGGTTGTTGAACAGACTACGTATCTGGAGGACCGGCCGCTGTACGCTCTGCAGTGCGCTCATGAGGAGCAGTGTCTCTCTCAAAGTGCCAACTCGGCAGACCCGTCTTCGTACAGACGGCTATTGCGCTTCTCCTCTCAGATCCACAACAATGGCCACAGCGACTTCAGACCCCGCACCGGACCCCACGCCTGGGTGTGGCATGACTGTCACAGGTGAAAACTGCCTCTCATTTCCATCATTTCCTTCATTTCCCTTTTTCTTCACCAGCCACCCAGCTTTTTTTATATTAATTAAAATATTTTTTATGTTATTTACATCACATCACATTTTTTTCTACTTTATTACTATTTCTTAACAATGATAACCCTGTCATGCAAGCATATTTAAGCATGTGTGTGTGTGTGTGTGTGTGTGTTAGGCACTACCACAGCATGGAGGTTTTCACTCACTACGACCTTCTGAGTTTGAATGGCACCAAAGTTGCCGAAGGGCACAAAGCCAGCTTCTGTCTGGAGGACAGCGAGTGTGATGAAGGTCAGACACACACACACACAAATACACACACACACCAAAATGTTTATCAATTCAGTATTAATGCCAGGGGCGATTCTAGGGTCAGAGCTTTAGGGGTGATGAGCACCCAATGAGCCCCACTGCCACCACCCACCCTTTTTTAACGCAAAACAAAAAATATGTCTATTGAAAAATAACTTTATCATTTTAACATTGATTCAACTAACTCCAAAATCCAGTTTTTTTCTTTTTTTTTTTAGACCTTTTCAGAACACCAGCTTAATTGTGAGAGTTCACACAGACAGCCCCCTGTAACAAACACAAAACCTTCTTCACTCAGCTGCTTTTCCTGACCGTTAACTCCATGTGCCTCCTTTTGTATCACCAGTCATCAGATTGGTTAGATTAGATTCAACTTTATTGTCATTGAACAAAGTAACAGGTACTTGGACAACAAAATGTAATTCATCTTTTGTAAATTATTTACAAACGGCAATCTATCAAATTAACGATAAACTTTAACAACATGTACGCACTCCACAGGTACGCAGTTTATTTGTCGCGCTGCTGTTTTTGTTTCATGCTCTAGCATAAAATAAACTGTTAATAAACAGAACTGTATGCGTCTTGTGGAAGAACATTGTAACCGGCGCTACTTCTCTCCGTTTATGTCTATGGACGAGTCACCCAGGTCCTGTGCTACTCCACAGCGGCGGCGACCCGCTGGACTAAAATAGTCGGAAAATGTTTTCATTTTCATCCTTAACACATACATTTTAAACCACAAACTACGGAGTGTGTTTTGGACGTTATTTAACCTTGTAAAAGACGGACAAAAATTTTAGAATAACAACATTTCTTACTCGAAGTTTTAGGGGTGCTGAGCTCCTTTTTAGGGGTCCTGAAGCCTCGCTCAAGATTAATGCAATATTTATGTCTTCTGCTGGTGTGAACAATATTTATGGAGACATTAATAGTTTAATTATTATGTACTTGTACATATTAGTAAGTGTAGATAACAAATACTTTAATAGACATTTGTCAAATATATGCAAACAGTTAAGTAATAAATAATGTAGATGATATAATATATTTATAAATATATTTTTATATTTGCATTCCTGGCTGTGATGACATGATGGGTTTTTTCTGCAGGAATACAGAAGCGTTATGCCTGTGCTAATTTCGGGGCTCAGGGGATCACTGTGGGCTGCTGGGACACATACAGACATGACATCGATTGCCAGTGGATCGACATCACTGACATCAAACCTGGAGATTATATATTCCAGGTCTGTCTTCATATACATCAGAAAAATCCTGAAAAATCACATTTACAATTAATGTCTGAATAAATAAATGGTAAATCTGATGTATTGTGCATTAGAGAGAACATAAAATAAAACAAAAATAATTGATAATTTATGGTATGATCCAACTGTGTATGACAGCTGAATGAGATTTAAATAGAAATTTCAGGATAGAATTCAAATATATATATTTATAATTATTCACAGGGGTGGGGATAAGAATATTTTATATAACAGTTTATATTTCTAATTCAAAAAGGGGGTACAAACTTGTTTTGAACTGATTTCTTAAATTATTATCCTAAAGTACACTATTTAAAAATTTCTGTTACATATAATATGTGATAATGAATCTGAGGCCTACACGTCCTTAGGTTAATTCCTAAGGGTGTCTAAACTTTGCACTCAACAGTATCTATCTTAAATGTCTCTCTCTCTCTCTCTCTCTCTCTCTCTCTCTCTCTCTCTCTCTCTCTCTCTCTCTGACAGGTTGTAATTAACCCTAATTATGAGATAGCTGAGTCTGATTTCACTAATAACATCATGAGGTGTAAATGTCGCTATGATGGATATCGGATCTGGACTTATAACTGCCAAACAGGTGAGGTTTCTGTAATTGCTGTGCAGCTTCAGTCTGATCATCAATTCTTTTGTTGGTTATAAAGTACAGATTAAAAGCAGAACGTGCATCGATAAGTCTAGTAATGTTTGTGAGCAGCAGCAACACCAGTTACTGTTACTCACACAGGTTACTGTTACTCACACAGGTTACTGTTACTCACACAGGTTACTGTTACTCACACAGGTTACTGTTACTCAAACCAGTTACTGTTACTCAAACCAGTTACTGTTACTCACACAGGTTACTGTTACTCACACAGGTTACTGTTACTCACACAGGTTACTTTTACTCAAACCAGTTACTGTTACTCACACAGGTTACTGTTACTCAAACCAGTTACTGTTACTCAAACCAGTTACTGTTACTCACACAGGTTACTTTTACTCAAACCAGTTACTGTTACTCAAACCAGTTACTGTTAATCAAACCAGTTACTGTTACTCACACAGGTTACTGTTACTCACACAGGTTACTGTTACTCACACCAGTTACTGTTACTCAAACCAGTTACTGTTACTCACACAGGTTACTTTTACTCAAACCAGTTACTGTTACTCAAACCAGTTACTGTTACTCACACAGGTTACTTTTACTCAAACCAGTTACTGTTACTCAAACCAGTTACTGTTACTCAAACCAGTTACTGTTAATCAAACCAGTTACTGTTACTCACACAGGTTACTTTTACTCAAACCAGTTACTGTAACTTAAACCAGTTACTGTTACTCAAACCAGTTACTGTTACTCACACAGGTTACTGTTACTCACAGCAGTTACTGTTACTCAAACCAGTTACTGTTACTCAAACCAGTTACTGTTACTTAAACCAGTTACTGTTACTCAAACCAGTTACTGTTACTCACACAGTTTACTGTTACCCAAACCAGTTACTGTTACTCACACCAGTTACTGTTACTCAAACCAGTTACTGTTACTCACACAGGTTACTGTTACTTAAACCAGTTACTGTTACTTAAACCAGTTACTGTTACTCACACAGGTTACTTTTAATCAATCCAGTTACTGTTACTCAAACCAGTTACTGTTACTCACACAGGTTACTGTTACTAACACAGGGTACTTTTACTCAAACCAGTTACTGTTACTCAAACCAGTTACTGTTAATCAAACCAGTTACTGTTACTCACACAGGTTACTTTTACTCAAACCAGTTACTGTTACTCAAACCAGTTACTGTTACTCACACAGGTTACTGTTACTCACACAGGTTACTGTTACTCACACCAGTTACTGTTACTCAAACCAGTTACTGTTACTCAAACCAGTTACTGTTACTCACACAGGTTACTGTTACTCACACCAGTTACTGTTACTCAAACCAGTTACTGTTACTCACACAGGTTACTGTTACTCAAACCAGTTACTGTTACTCACACAGGTTACTTTTACTCAAACCAGTTACGGTTACTCACACAGGTTACTTTTACTCAAACCAGTTACTGTTACTCACACAGGTTACTTTTACTCAAACCAGTTACTGTTACTCAAACCAGTTACTGTTACTCAAACCAGTTACTGTTACTCACACAGGTTACTGTTACTCACACCAGTTACTGTTACTCAAACCAGTTACTGTTACTCACACAGGTTACTTTTACTCAAACCAGTTACTGTTACTCACACAGGTTACTTTTACTCAAACCAGTTACTGTTACTCAAACCAGTTACTGTTACTCAAACCAGTTACTGTTAATCAAACCAGTTACTGTTACTCTCACAGGTTACTTTTACTCAAACCAGTTACTGTTACTCTCACAGGTTACTTTTACTCAAACCAGTTACTGTTACTTAAACCAGTTACTGTTACTCACACAGGTTACTGTTACTCAAACCAGTTACTGTTACTCACACAGGTTACTTTTACTCAAACCAGTTACTGTTACTCACACAGGTTACTTTTACTCAAACCAGTTACTGTTACTCAAACCAGTTACTGTTACTCAAACCAGTTACTGTTACTCAAACCAGTTACTGTTACTCTCACAGGTTACTTTTACTCAAACCAGTTACTGTTACTCTCACAGGTTACTTTTACTCAAACCAGTTACTGTTACTTAAACCAGTTACTGTTACTCACACAGGTTACTGTTACTCAAACCAGTTATGTTACTCAAACCAGTTACAGAATGTTTTCCATTCATGAATCAAATTTCCTATGAACAAGTTTAACATGTAGTTAAAACAGATGTGTGCTGTTGTAAAAGTTAAAAAATTTTGTAACAGTGTTATAAGGTTTTAGCTGAAATATTGGACAAAATTTTGACAATTCAGCTAGAAAGTCTGAAACAAAGCCTCACACTGTTATTAGACATTAGTTGTTCTGCATTTTATATATAGCACATGCCATGTTTAAAAAGTGTTTTTTTTACACCTCGGATTTTTAAATAAAAAAAAAATTCTGATGATTGATCATTTATCATTTGGTAATTGTCGGAGTCTAAAATCTTGGTATCTGCAATCATTTAGAAAAATAACCCTAGACTTTCCAAATAATATGGAGTTTGCTTGTGTTCATTTCTGTGAATCACACATTAAAGTAATTAAATATTACTGATATTAGCTACAGTTAGTGTACAGCACCAGTTTATTGCGCTCATGGAGCATATATTAAACATCTACAGCTAAAAGTCTGTGTAATAGTGTCTAAGTAGTATGTGTATGTTTCATCAAATCTTAATTATTAGCAAGTCTATTTTAGAGTTTGGAGATAGAACTTATTTTGTTTAAATACTACACCAAGGACATGCGATTCCTTCATCCCTGCAGGTGGCTCTCGAAGTTCGGATGTGGACGAATATACAGGATTAATGACCAATCAGCTTCAGCGCAGGTAGAAGTCTAGCCAAAGTGAGGGAAGTGAAGAGTGGAGTGAAGCCCAGACAGACTTCTAACACGAGAAGAGAACCAACCACTAGAGGAGGCATGCTGATGTGACCATCCTGCACCTATCGTTACTTTGTTTACTGTCTAGAAGATGCGACATCTGTCATTATCCCCGTACGCCACCTTCATCACAGCTCTACACCTGTATCCCAGTCGACACACGACCAACAGCATGGAGAACAGCACAGGAAACCCAGCTTCTCATCTTGGTAGTAATTTATTGCATTAGAGAATGCAGTCTGGTAAAATAACACGCTCCAGAGTGCCTGTTAGCTTAGTGTGTAATAGATTTTTTTAATAGAATTGACATAGTGATGTCTTTCTCAGTGACCAAAGAGTTTTGATACAAAGAGTTTTGCAGTAAAATGTTCAAATCAAATCGTGCCAAAATATAGTCGATCAACCAAGATTTTTTTGCTTCCTTTTGTTTTGCACTGGATCTTTAACGCTAACAAGTAAGGGAATTTCTGACATATCTAACATCACACTCTTACCTCCTTCCTGAATCTGATGCTGGTGCTGAGTAAGAACTCAAACTGTGATAAGGATAAATGATCTGACCTTTCTGTGGCACATGATGAGATGAAGGGTTTGTTTTCACAAATTTTACCACAAATTTTCCTTACTCGTTAGCTGATTCGACTTGTAGCTCCTGTGCAAATTGTTTGCAAAATGTTGTGTTGATCACATGCACAAACACTACGCTATACGGTGGTGCGATGTTTAAATCTACGAGACGCTTTACTCAAGGCTCACAATTATTACTCCTTCCCTTCAGATTAGGAGACATGTACTGTACTTGAAATTAGGCATGTGCCAATATTAAAGCGCCATATTGCAATAAATGTTTGAGAAAAACAACAAACATCTCTTAACAGCCTCAATGTATAAACACAGCATGTTAGCTCTTCGTACTAAAAACTCTCAACCACAGCAAACTAGTAAACTTCAGCTAGCTACTTATGCCATTAAGCTGTGTTCTGGAAACAACTTTTAACTATCTTTAGCTGCGGATCAATTGTTCATCATGATTTTCAGCACATGCCTACTTGAAAACAAACTGTAACGTCTACTTTCTGTCTTCACACGACATCACGCGATGCTAGTGCCGTGCCGCAAGCAAAACATAGCTCTTTTGCATGCTACTTTTCATATTTACTTGTATTGCATGTTTTTATAAAATTCTGCAGATTTTATAAGAACACCTGATCAGCAATGGTACCTTTTTTCCACTCAGTCAGCTTTGTTAGCTAAATTCATTGCGCATGCTTGGTAATTTATTCCTACCAGTCAGGGATTTTTTTTTCTTTCATTATGATAACTCAAGCAATGTGGAACTAAAATCTTTTTGCTGTTTTGTGAACTTGTGCCCTCCGTTTTATGAGGGCGTTTACAGCCATTCGAGCGGTTAATGCATCATGATGCAATTACTGTTGAATGTATGAATCACATTGTGCCTTGTTTTCTACAATAAAAACATATTTATGAGTCTTTATTTATTTATTTATTTATTTATTTATTTTTTATGGATCCTGACATTATGACCCAGAAACACTGGAATACTGTAAAAATATAAAATATAAATAACAATAATAATAAATAGCGATTTAAAAATGTATTTAATTCTCCTCAAACATTCCATCTAATATGACTGAGTAACCTATTTACAATAACTAGCTAATGATATTTTCTCAGATTCACATTAATTTGGGGGGTTTTACATTTCAGATAGAGCAGAAGCTAATAAGATTGAAAAATGCACGTGGATTACAATGAATTCACAAGCAACACACCTGATCAGTCATTTTATATATATATTAGATTATAAACAAACGACATTCGGCAGCTAGTCAAGACGAGATGAGACGCTAGCGCAAGCTCGATACTTGAACAGAGCAAGACTTGTGACATATAAACTCAAAATAAAGTCAACACTGTGTCATAACTCACAATTGTTAGGAAACTTTTCTTAGGAATTGTGATGTTAACTGGAAATTGGTGTTTTTTTTGTTTGTGGCTCGTTAGCCGACTTAATTAGCATCAGTGAAGGAAGAAGCAGCGATCGTGAAGCGTTTTAAAGTTTATTTATAAAAGAAAAAAGGACACGAGTGTGTATGTATGTGTGTGTGTGTGTCAGAGAATTTACCAAAACAAAATTCTGAAGGAAAATTCATGCAGAGCTTAAAAAACAAAATGACAACTAAACTGCAAAACAGCGCTTCTTAAACAACTCTTTTTTTTGCTATTTTTTGCTATTTTTATATTAATTTTTGCTAACGTCAATGAAGTAGTAGCCGTGTAGAAAAGGTTGCTCAATGAGTTCAAATCCCAAGAGCACCAAGCTGCCACTGCTGGATCCAACATGGAAAGGCTATCAAACCTGAGAACCTTGTATTTTGCATAGGAGCTCTGAATTGGGCACAAGTTGAAGTATATACTTACCCAAAGCAAACCAGTTTTTTTTTTTTTTTTTTGTCCTGTAAGATTGTTCCTGAGCCCTGAGAATAAAAACTGTACCATGTAGAAGGTGAATAAATAACTCAAACGTTTTCATCTCTTTCTGCTTGTTCTGTTCTTTTAGAAGAATGTTATGATCTCAAGAGTACACCAGTTTGGCATTTTAAAAAACTGAAATATTTTATTACATAAATACAATAAATACAAGGTATTAACAGGTACTTTGACATACTCAAACACTCCAAAATTTTTGCACACTCAAACCGGACTGAGTTCACCTCCTTCTCTGTGTGCTGATAAACAGAGAAACAGTACGTGTAGTAAACAAGATTCAAACTGCACCAATTCATTTTATCTGCTCAGAAGTGGGAATAAATATTATCATGCTGTTCTGATGAAGTGGGATGTTTCAGTTTACACAACTGACTGATGTTTCCTGGTGAGTGATGTAACAGTATGGGGGATTAACAGGAATAAAATAAACACATACAATGTGTAACGTGTGTGGTGTCGTGCTTGAGATGGTTTAAATGAGCGCTAGACCATCATCATCGTCATCACCAACTCAATAAACCTGTGAAAAAAATCGGTATTCAGTACATGTAATAATAATAATAATAATAATAATAATAATAATAATAATAATAATAATAATAATCATAATAATCATAATGTACAGTTAATCATGGACTTAAAACACACATTATATATTAAACAAACACAGCTCACTATGAGTGAGAGAGAACAGCTTGTTAAAATAACCCAATAAATACTAAGTAACATATGCCACATTACCTCTGCTAAATCACACACACTCACTCACTCACTGACACACACACACACACACACACACTCATACTCACTCACTGACACACACACACTCACTCACACACACTCACTCACTGACACACACACACACACACTCACTCACACTCACACACTCACACTCACACACACACACACACACTCAGACTCTCACACACACTCACACACACACACACACACACACACTCACACACACACTCACACACACAATAAAATATTACTTACAAGCTTGTGACTTACTGGTGTTCAGTAGCGTTTACCTCTCAGGCCCAGAGCTCTGGTCACCATCCTTCGTGCTACAGCTGTATCAGTGCGTGGACGCTCCTTCACCGGCTGCAGGAACTCTACATATACATAAAATTCATCAGTGGATATCCAATGAGATGAAGGAGAAACAGCGTGTGCTCGTTGATTCGGATCATGTGTCTGCTGGTTTCACTCCCGTTGGTAGTCGCTGCGTTTGTTTATTTTGTAAGGAGTTAATAAGAAATGACATTGTTTACCTGCACGTCTTGCTGCTTTGCCTTTCGCTTTTTTACTAGCCTTGGACAGCGTCCTCGTCTTCAGAAGCGGGTGTCTGATGGACAGAGCCTGCAGCGCTGAACACAGAATAAAGGTTGTTAAAGTTGCAGAGAAGAAACAGAACATCAAGGACCAAAGTATTTGATCAGTTTAGTAAAAACAAACGCTTGTGACCATCACATTAATAAATATTATATCGGTATGTATTTGATACCTGCGGACGCGCTGGAAAAGATGCCGAGAGCGTGAGTGTTATCCACCCACTTAATCTTCATCCCTCCTTCACTGAAAAACACAAACTCCGCCTGATGAATATATGTTTATGTTCAAACTATCAGTCAGGAGGTTTGGCCCTGGTGTTACCTATAATCAGAGAAAGCGTCCAGAAGGTCATCGGTTTTAAACATGGACGGGAAGTCGTAGATCTCGATGACGTGGGCAAACTCGTTGTGGTCGATCCATGAGTTCTCAAAGCCGGAGAAATCACCCTGCGTGTTTTCTATCGCAGATGCTTCCTCCTTCAAATGGGCTGTGATCTTAATCAGACGAAACACACAAAAGAATGAACTTTAAATGAAAAACTATCTATTTGCACATATCTGATGTACAAAGGAAATGTCTCTGCTGTAGTAATGATAGAACAGAGCTATGGCCATCATCACCATGTTCCATGCTGTAGACGTAGTTGTTTTACATCTACAGCTGACCATGGAGTAACATTACGCTGGATTATTTTTAAGATACAGCCCTGCCAAATCTTATACCCAGTTATCAAGACTAGATTACACATAATCTCAGTTATTAGTTAACAGTAAAACCTGCTGAAAGACAAGTAGCAGAAACTGATTAACTTCTATTTCACCACAGTGACATTACAGTTAAAAAAAATGTAAAATAAAATAATCTAATATGTATTTTGTATTCAAGCTTTGCTTATGTTTGGAGGATGTGGCTAGAAAAGGTAAGGATCTAGTGCATTAGCTAGCTGTGCTAGTTTCTCATATGGACAAGGGAGGCTCTTGGTTCTTAATGTAAATGGATTGTAATTTTAAAGTTTCCAACACAGCCCATCATGCTGATGTCAGTCGTGAACATGTGACCTCTGTAAACAATATAATGTCATTTCCTGAAACTGCAGGTGAGCTGAAGAGGACACTCTTTATGGTCCTGGCCATAAAAAGCACCAGTATGAATTAGTCTCTGTACCTCACGGTGGTAGTCAACCGTCTCCTCTGTGTTCAGACAGGCTGTGTGTGTTTGTGAGGTATCATAGCTGCTCCTCTCGTCCTCCAGCGTCATCGCCATGAAATAGGACAGAGTCTGATCGCAGTCCACATGCTCCGCCCCTGCTGTGTCTGCCGCCGCCTCATAACCGCCCGCAGTTTCTTCTGCGCTGTCGGTTCCCGGCTCGTGACTGGCTGGTGGAGGGTCCGTGTTGTCAGAGCTGAACTCCTCAGAGACGCTGAGGCTGAGAGAGCAGCTGGAGGAGCTGAGACTCGGCTCGCTCTCAGACTGCCTCAGAGCGCGGGGGACGTAAATGGCTTTGTCAGGTCGTCTGCGTCCTCTGCTGAGACCCGACTTTCTCTCCGTCGTTCTGCTTCTCACACTCAGCTGCTCATACACATTCTCGTCTGTGTCACTGCTGCACTCCACCACCGGCAACCTGCCGTACAGACAGACAGATGATAGATGGATGAATAAACAGAGATTTAAGAAAGAATTTGGACTGGTGTCTTCCACAAGCTATTAGTCCACTCTAAAATAAACAGGCAGAAAAAAGATAAACGGCTGGACGGACGGTTGGACAGGGTTCATGGCTGTTTTTTTTTCGTCATTATGATGTGCATGTAGCAAAAACTGCCTTGAACAGCAATTAAATCATTATTAAAGTGACGTGACATACAGCTAAGTACGGTGACCCATACGCAAAATTTGTTCTCTGCATTTAACCCATCCAAAGTGCACACACACACCGTGAACACACACCCGGAGCAGTGGGCAGCCATTTATGCTGCGGCGCCCGGGGAGCAGTTGGGGGGGTTCGGTGCCTTGCTCAAGGGCACCTCAGTCGTGGCCGGCACGAGACTCGAGCCCACAACCTTAGGGTTAGGAGTCAGACTCTCTAACCATTAGGCCACGACTTCCTAATCAAGTGTGATGACATTTTAATTACCCGTAAACTTGGACTGGAATTAACATGAGCAATTAACAGTATTTACTGCTTCGACAAGACATCGATAAGAGTGCCGTATATGCATCCGTTTACCCAATATAATTTGTAAGCAAACTGTACAGTCAGAATGCTCTCCTCAGCTCAAAATACGAGAGAGAGAGAGAGAGAGAGAGAGAGAGAGAGAGAGAGAGAGAGAGAGAGAGAGAGAGAGAGAATTCAGCGCCCTCTGGTGGACTATTTACAATAGCAGCATGTTTATAAATGCAGCATGTTTATGAACAGCTCCTATGATATTTTTATTAATAACACTAAATAATAATAATAATAATAATAATAATAAGAAGAAGAAGAAGAAGAAGAAGAAGAATAAGAAGAAGAAAAATAAGAATAATCTGATACAAATTTATTGTACTTCAATATATAATCAGTCACAAAATTCTTACATTTATGAAAGTAAACCTAAAAAGTTCAATAACAAACGGCTGATAAAGATCTTAGATTCAGTGAAATAAGATTTAACTTTTCACTCCGGCCATGATTCGTTGTAAAACCCCATCTATTCACACATTGCAGTTTGGCTCAAAACATAATAATCGTGCCTTAATATACTGATGAACTGATGACCAAAGCACTCAAAGAAAATAAGATGATGGTTAGGATTATGAGGCAGTCACTGGGGCAGGCTGCGAGTTTACACCTCAGCAGTGCAACAGAGCCAAAGCTGAGCTGGAACTCGAGCACTGTGTGGGATTTGATGTTATTCCAGCTTTACCTGAGCTCTGAGAAGCAGACGGCGACTCTACGGCACCACGCCTCACCCACAGAGAAAGTGCTCAGCTCTGGCAACTTCTCTGTCGTCTTGTGGATCAGAAACCGCAGTCGACTCGGTAAGGGTGGGAAGAGCATGACGCTTTAACATAGGTGTGGAGGGAAGAGGAGAACACAGAACAGGCAACTGAATTAAAGATAATATAATAATCTATTAAATCTGTGTGAAGTGTATAGTAATAATAGGCAGCGTGTACACTGGCATCATCTTGCATTCAGCTACCTTTTCTTATCATCTTTTTGCTGGAAGGCATCCAGCTCCTCAAGGACTTTGTGAACAAATTCGCTCTCTTGCTTGGGCAGAAAGGAGGCATCGAAGCAGGAATACGCCAGCGTGACGAAGGAGATGCGCTGCTGAGATGGACAGAATACATAAAATACACAAAATCAATCCAAACATACAGTAGACTCATGTGAAAGAGAAACAACTCGTGTTATACTACGTGCCCCAACGGTGAACTCCTGTTATCTCATACACTATAACATGTATAAACAACAATTCCCTCACTTTATTTTAATGCTAAGTAATCTTCTCCTTGCAGCCTGACCTGACCTAAATTTACACTGAACCTAAAAGTGTTAAAAAGTATACATATAATTCTATACAGTTTTAGATACAGTTCTGAAATCCTCACCGTATCGACAAATTCTACACATTTCTTTGTTAAATCCTAACGTGTTATAAATCGGTTCTTTTGTGAAAGAGCTGTTGCTATAGAAACAATAACAGAGTCAGTGCATGAATATAAATTAAACATGTGATGGGAAATAGAGCTGAAGCTGCTGTCAGAAATCATCTTCAGGAAAATGAATCAACAGCTTCTAAATGACTCTGCTGAGAATTCATTATTTTTCAAGAACGTTTTTCTATTCAAGACTGCAGTTAAATATGTGACATAATATAAAGAGAAATTGTATTGTTTAAAAAAATTGTTATCTAAATCTTGGTACAACTAAAATGCTGGAGTAAAAAAAAAACAAAAAAAAATTATTTTTGTAAAATAATCAACTATGTGTCTTTCTGCAAATATGTAAAAACAAAATGAAGTTTTGTAAATAAAGATATTTTGCTCAGAAGTGTTCAATTCCCCTACGTGTGAGGACTTCTGAGACGCCTTCCAGTATATTACACAGAATACATCTGTGTACATGAATACATGAATCTGAATACATCCTAATGTATTCCCTTTTCTTTTATAAATAAACTCCACTCTTCTGGAAGTCTTTCCATCCGATGTTGGAGTGTGGCTGTGGGGATTAGTGATCGTTCAGCTACGAGATCGTCAGTGAGATCAGACACCGATGATGTTCGAGTGACGAGGTCTGGGGTTCAGTCTGTGTTCCAGTTCATCCTAAAGGTGTTCAGTATATACCATATATATATTGATATTGAGTCAGAGTCAGTGCTCAGTACAGGACACTCGAGTTCTTCCGCTCAAACCTTAACACACCATGTCTTCATGGATCTTTGTGCACAGGTGCCTTGTCATACTGGAACAGTGTCTGAGTCTCTTAGCTCCAGCGAAGACACTTCAGTATACAAAGACAATTGTGCGTGTCTAACTTTGTTCCAACATTTAAAGAACCAGATATTGCTGATGGTCAGATGTTTCCATACTTTAAGCCAAACAGTGAAAGTCTCTTTATCTCTTCATTTAGTTTTGATCTCAATCACTGTTCTTTATCATCTCTGTAGAAATGCTCATTAAAGGTTTAAATATCCAAGTGTACAATAATAAAAGATCTCACACTGTGGGCTTTAATTTGTAATTACACAAACATAAATAATTAGCTAACTAAGTTAATGGTCCTTTAACCAGAGATCATATCACTAGCTGGCTAACACCTAGAGAACAGAAGGAATTCTGCCCATTGGTCACTCATTTAACAGCAATTCGTGATGTATTAATATTAACTATTAGCTATAAGATGCGAATCATGACGCAAGAGATGAGGAACGTTTAAATAAAATCTGAACAGCATTTCTAACTAACTAACTAGCTAACACCGTTTGGTTATTTATCACACCCATATTCCGACAAATCCCGCCTACTGTGTTGGGATTGGCTACACGCAAAGCAGTTGACTTATCAAGTTTCTATTATCCAATGAAAGCGCGGGGGAACGTGTAATACTAGCCAATAAGGTTCTAGGAGCCGGAATACAGGTAGGAAAGATAGTCATATCGTAGCAAACTAGTTTTATTTCATTTCAGAGCACTTACAGTTCACGGAATTTTCTTCCCCCTTAAAGAAATAACATTTGCTCTTACCTTAGATGAGAGCTATCGATAGAAAAATCCGGTAAATAGAGTAAAATTGGCAATCCGAACGGCTTTTAATTCAAATGCCGCTTGTTTAGAAATAACGACGATTCAGAGCGAGTGACGGATGATGGCGACCCCAAGCGGATAGAAGTGGAACTGCAGGTAAAATAATGCAGCATCTATCTATCTCTAACTACTCCACTAATTACTAAAATAAAATAAATACTTAGCCTATAGATCCATATAGTTCATCTACAAATTGTAATTAGTTTGTGTGTTCAACATTAAAATCACTGTTATTATAATAACTTGTCTTTAATAGGCAGGTAGAATAGAATTCCACATTTACCATATTTATATGTTTGTTTTATTTTAAAATTAAAACCTATTAAAATTAAAATATTTTAGTGTACTTAATATACTAAAATACACAAATCTCTAAACAGGATAATTAATCGTTAAAATTGTATTATAATCTTTAACTTTAAATGCATAATTTTTTTTTTAAATTAATGCACAACACGGTAGGTTAAGTTACGTCGACTTTATTACCGTACACGTTTTAAATAAAGATGTCCAGAGATCTTTCGAGAAAAGACAATTTTATTATGATACAACAAAGATACAAATGGCAGCTGTGCTCACAAATCCAATAAATATGGTGTCTAATTTATCAGGGATTTACAGCATCGGTATTGATACAAAGAGGCCACGAATTGAAATCAAACAGCTTTGTGCCAACTAGACTAAAACCTGGCTGTTGGTTTGCACACACGGTCTGAGTGCAGGACCATCCACACATTTATAGGTAGAGTGTTTAATAATGGTGTAAGTGTGTTTAGGACCAGGGTTAATCTGTGAGTGTTAGTGTTTTCTTGGGTCGTGTTCAAAGCAAAAATCACTGCATGTGGATGAAATGAATTGAACATCATTAACTAATCTGTGGTAAAGAGATTAAAATGTACATTGTATCTATATATTAGGTGCTGATAATTAGTTATACTGTTATATTTAACACACAAGGACTAAACATGTGGTGATAAATTCTGTCCTAATCATAAGGCAGTATACTGACAGTCGTCTTTAACGTGTCTGTATTGGATAAATTTGAGTAAATAGATCTAAAATATAAAATGAATGAATGTCCTGATTTAGCAAAGTAACAGGCATCCTGAGGTCTGCGAGATCAATGCAATCAGCCAATCACAAGCTTGATCACTTGTACTGTGTGATGTATAAAATCAGTGTAATAACACAATAGAGTAAATCCTCGAGCGTTAACGTTAACTGGGCTCGATAGGCCGATAGCTGATGGTACATTTAGGTAGCTGTCGTCAAGGCGAAGGAGTAAACAGAAATGCTCGTGCTGGTCACATGATCACTTGCAATTGGAGGAGCAACTTTAACAGAAGCTCCTGTCACTCTGTACAATCGGTATATTAACACGAACGGTCACTGAAACGGAGTAACCTAGAATTCTAATTGTAAGATCATATTGTAGTCAATTTATAAAGTCTGCCGTTGATTACATGGTTACTGAAGTTACGCCGTCTCGCTGAACACTGCAGCCGTGTGGCCAATCAACACTGTACACATTACCTGGCCTTCACTCAACACACGCATATTTATAGATATATATATTTATATACAAAACAAACAGGATTTTAAAAAAAAAAGGCGACCTGAAACAGAAACCATTTTAAAAGGAGCACTATAGAAAACATGTTGCTTTTAAAATAATTTCCAGTAATTAAGACGGAACTTTCAAAAACACGAACGGCTTAGAAATGAAGTAAGCTCAACTTTCTAAAGGAAGAGCTGGTCAGCTTTCGCTCTCCTGGGAGGAATGCAGGGAGGAGGACAGAACAACATGATGGACTAGAATGGAGCGTCTGCGCT
Source organism: Tachysurus vachellii (assembly GCF_030014155.1). NCBI lineage: Eukaryota > Metazoa > Chordata > Actinopteri > Siluriformes > Bagridae > Tachysurus > Tachysurus vachellii. The sequence goes on from NC_083479.1 coordinate 16,841,377, forward strand.
GAGAAACAGGGTGATGACGAGCAGTCGAGACGTGAAGAAGACTCCTGACTCCAGCAGGTCAGAGCTTCACATTTACTGCTGAAAAGACATACAAATATCCATGAACTGCATGCAGACATGTTTTACATTACATCGGAGAAGAACTCCAATGTTTGGACATGTTTGGATTGAAGGTGTCTTTTTTATTCTAATCATGTGCTCTGGTTATTAGTAGTAACTTCAGACTAACAATATTTCTCTCTCCATCCATCTCTTAGCATCCTAATCATATGTCTACTTTACACACATATACCTTTATGTCCCTCTGTCCATTCATTTATCAGTCTTTAAATCCATGTATCCACCTGTCCATACCTCCATCTTTCAGTCTGTCTACCAATCTGTCCTGTTATGTCTGTACACCCAAGTTTCTGTCTGACTGTCCACACACGAGTCATTCTGCATGCTAATTTCATGACATCTATACACGCATGCATCTTTAGACATATTAGCCTCTTGACCCGTCTGTCCATCCATTTATCTATCCATCTATCCATCCAGCAGCTGTTCTATGCTTCCATCAGCCTCCATCTCCATTCATTCATTAACTGTTTCTCTTTACCAGTAACTGAATTTGTTCTGTATAGAAAGCTCAAGGCCACAAGCTGATTTGAAAGTGCTGATCTGAACAGCCCTGAGCTCTACGGTTACCTTTGGTGTGTTTTATCTTGAGCTGATGCTTCTGTCCTCAAATATGGTTATCTCCACCTTAGGGGCACTGGGTTAAAGAAAATCCTCCAGAAAAACCTCATTACACAGCAGCGTGATAAAGACGAGCACAAAACGTTCATGAGGCAGTTGGAAACCTGTATCTATAGAGTTCAGAGTATCTACATTTAAATCATTTGAATTTATATTATTATTAAAAAAAAAAAAACAACCAGATAAAATTTGTTCCAAACTGGAACTGTACTGTGTTGTTCCTCACTGCCTGAAGACCTAATTAACAGTGTTGATGTAAAGGATACGACTCGGAGTCCTCTCTCGATGGGGTCAGTGAGGAGCAGACCCAGAGGAGCGTAGATCTTCTCATTCTGCTCCTGGATGTACTTGGCGATCTTTTTCAGCACCTAATGCAAAGATAAATACGAATGCCAAAGAAATAAAATAAATACTTTAGAACTCTGCGAGGTAGTACTGGTTACAGCTAAAGCACATCTTTCAAATCTCTAACACAAAAAAAACAAAAAAAAAAAAACAAAACCCACCATCAGCGGGAAGTAAAAGTTCATACCATCAACTAACTACGTAAATCGATTTCAAGTTTAACATGAATGACGTATAGGAACCTAATGTATATGAATGATGTATACAGCTGTTTGCAGTTACTTAGATAAAATCATAGGACATATTTATTATATAAAGCAATCTGCAAAATTTTGAATATTAAGATGCTGAACGTTAAAGCAATAAATAATTTAACTACATTACTGCCATTCGATAAAAACCGCCACAGGATATTTTAACAATCCGTATTCAACGATTAGGAGAACAAAAATCATACAAGACATTTTTTTTATTCTTATATGTAGGTGGTTTAGTGGTTAAATGCAGCGCAACATCATTTAAAAGGAACGTGTGTCTACGGTTCACTAATCCATCCGAGTCGTACTTTTTCGTAGTGAGTCTCCATGCAGAGGAAGATGGTGTAGGCAGTGAGACAGGCGAGGCAGCCCTCTAAATACGACTTTCCTCCCAGCTTCTCCGCCTCGGCGTAGAGATTATTCAGCATATGGATCGTCTCCTCAAACTGCTGCTTATCAATCTGCAGGAGTCGAATATGAACAGCATTTTATTTAATGGTTTTGTGATTATATTATGATTTTCATCATACACACACATATTGTCGCTGTCGGGCGGAAACCTCGTATGTCCAAATTTGGTCAATTTCATATTTTTTCACATATCGATGCTATTGGTCAGTCCCCACGTGGGTCTGTTATTTTTACAAGTTATTAACCAATCTATAGTCTTGAAAATAGCTTGAGCACAAATCTCATAACTCCATTGGACACTTCAACTGTCCACCTCTTCCTCACTCCGCAGGAGAGCTTCACGGCATATTTCTCCTCAAGAAGAGTCGCAACGAATCAACACGTCTTCTGAGGTAAATGTCTTCAAAACACTGGGCTCAAATAAAAAAACATCTTGACCCCCGCTAGTTCTGGTGCTCGTCTGAGGACAGGAATTTAGCGCCAGACAATCCACTGCAATGCGGACTAAACCCTGTGCACTGCAGATAAGGTACGGCGTTTTTTTCATTTCCTGAAAAATAACGGTTTTGAAGATACGAGGATTCAGCCTGACAGCGACGATATATAGTGTTTATGGTCTATAGAAGATAGAACGCTGTTATGCAATTTCTGTCACAGATGTCTCTTTAATATTTAATGCTGTGTTGTATTCAGCAGCGGTGACTGTTCGATGTCTCACCCTGGTCTCGAGCTCGGTGGGAAATTTGGTTTGAAATCTGCAGATGGTTCCTGACGTGTAGTCGCGCTGAACAAACACTTTGGAGGCGACGGTGGCCTGCTGCCTCAGATCCTGCAAGCTGTGTGTCTGTGTGAGGAACGTCAGCCACACGTTACACACATACACAACTAGGGTTGGGAAATAGAACCTTAACCCAAGTCTACGATACACAATATAAAATGTTGGTTTCCCAGCAATTCGACATTGTATTTTTTTTTTAAGACAAACTCAACACATTCTTAATTTTTTCACAGTTTTATTAAAATTTTAGTTAAAAAAAAATCTAAATCAGCTATTTCCAATCTAGGTTAATAATTATTAAATGAATAGAAAAGATCACATAAACTGAAACCTCTGGAAATGTCAAATTATAAATTACTATGTAGAATAATGCAGTAGTAGGAGCTAGTTATACAGGTAGATGCAGCACTAAGGATGCTTTAATACGAAATGCTTTATTATGGGCTTTAAGCTTTAGGACAAAAAGAATAAACTGTTAAATAAATCAGTGAAAGTTTAAAATATTCACCAGTTCATCATCTATTGGTCATGAGAAACATCGTGAACTTTGGTTCTTATTTCATCTCACCATAATTATATTCCCAGCTTCATATCTATAAGTACTGCATTATTAGAACCGTCAGTCATCACATCATCTGTGTACGTTACACACTACTGCTGCTGTATATTGTACAAAAAGCATAATATTGCACAATATTGTTATTTGCACTTCCCAAACTTTATGTACATAACTGATCCGTCATATATTCTGTATTCATATTTAATACTCATATCTATTGTATCACATCTACATTGTCTTGTATAGTATAGTGTTATTTATGTCTGTACTTTTGACAAACAGCTGGAACCAAATTCTTTGTGTCTCAACACACTTGGCCAATAAACCTGATTCTGATTCTGATCTAAAGCTGTGAGAAAGAGAGCCTGCAGCTGAAAGGTTGTAAGTTTAAATCCCTTTAGTCAAGTCAAGTTAAGAAGCTTTTATTGTCATTTCAACCATATATAGCTGTTGCAGTACACAGTGAAATGAGACAACGTTTCTCCAGGATCAGGGTGCTACATAAAACAAAGACAGGGCTAAGGACTTAGTAAGTTAGTCTTACACGTTGCATCTGTGCAACCTGGTGCAAACAGTGCAGGACAAGACAAACAGTAGTCAAATAAAAAGGTACAAGACAATACAAAAAAGACAATAAACAAAAGACAATAAGCAGGAACAGCGCAGTGTAAATATTGTATGTTCAACAATATTGCGTGCAGAATACTATAATGAACACAGTTTCATAGCAGCAGGTCCCTGACAATGTAAAGGATTGTGCAAAACGGCAAACGACTGAAATGTTGGGCAGGATGTATTTAACCCTTGGACGAGATTTCTGATTAAATGTTTAACAAATTAAGGTCAACGTAAACCTGAGTTAAGCAGGTTAACACCAAAGCTTTATCACTCTTTATTAACAGAAATGTCATTAAGATTAGAAACATCTCTCACACACACAAGTCTAGGAAGGAAGGAAGGAAGGAAAGGAAGGAAAGGAAGCCTTCTTCTTCAGGTCTTTTACATGCATGTAATTATAATCAACACGTTTTCATTATTAATAATGAATATTAATTATTATTAATAAATTACTATTAATATTATTATTCTTTTTAACATATTTTAAACCGTTTTGATTAAAATCACATTTTTTTTTGTTTAATTGTTCTTTGTTTTTATTATGATTTTATCGTGTGTCTCTTATTTTTACATATATATTTTTTCTCTCATAAATTGTTTTCTAACTTCTATGTAAAGCACTTTGAATGAACTCTGTGTATGAAATGTGCTATACAAATAAACTTGCCTTGCCTAATATCCACAGATCACTAAACAGAATAAAGTAAAATAAATCATTAGTTCCAGCTGTGAACACCTGAGACAGGTAGGAAAGGCTCTAAGCCCTTGTCTACTTTCCCCACATGTGTTAGGAGCTGTTTAATGGCGTTTTTTTAATGAGGACCAATTGAATTGTGTGGGTTTTAAGGGTCCTGACTGAGTTCAGAAACAGGAATTTTTCATTTTGAGGTTCAGGTTTAAATAAAAAAACAAATGTGATGATAAACATCTGACGAGTGAATCAGAGATAAACAACAGTGACGCTGAATACAAGCAAAACAGCGTAAAACACACAATATCTACATCATAACAACGTAACATCACGTAGAACAATGAGGAGAATAAAGAAATACCGAAATACAACAATATTTGTTGGTGATTTAACGCGAATTTGACGTTTGATAACAAACATGCTAACATGCTAACTACACACCGTCTGTTTACTAACAAATACAGGATTTATCCAGGTGTTAATCGGTTATTTGTAGAATATAAAATGCAGTAACAAACATGAGATATTACCTTGTTATATATTACATAAAAAGAGAATAATTCATTATCATTTAAGATCAAATTACCTCCGCCATAATAGCTGATTTTCCTCCGTTTCCGCCCCGAAACGCTGTGCTGCGTGGAAAACCGTCCGGTGGCAACTTTATTTTAACATTAGTTCCACTGTTTACAGAAAATAAGCCCTATACGTCTCTCTCTCTCTCTCTCTCTCTCTCTCTCTCTCTCTCTCTCTCTCTCTATATATATATATATATATATATATATATATATATATATATATATATATATATATATATATATTTGTCATAAAATTGTTATTTTTCACAGGAACATTTATATACACAAAAAGACCAATATTGAAATAATATAGAAATGCATAGATATGTCATTGCCACAGCAACAATAACTCATCATTCATTTGTCTTCAGTAATATCTTTATTCACACATAAACACACATCTAGGCCCAATCTATCATAGCTAATCTGCCTGCCAGTGTGGAGGTGGAAGAAGTGAAGAGAACTGGAGGAAAAACCCACATCCACACTCAGGATGTACCTGAGATATTCCACACAGGCTGTAATCAGAAGCATAGGATCAAACCATCCTGGAGCTATGAGGCAACACAACCTACTTCAACCATGCCACCATAACAATACTAATGAGTAAATAGTAAAGACAATTAAGAGGAGAGAGAGAGAGAGAGAGAGAGAGAGAGAGAGAGAGAGAGAGAGAGAGAGAGAGAGAGAGAGAGAGAGAGAGAGAGAGAGAGAGAGAGAGATGTATCTGTATATCATGATTGAGCTACTTTCAGACTATAGAGTTGGCTATGAATTGCTGTTGCTGCAGTTGGTTTTGTGCTCATGTTTCTATCACGGAACATTTGATGGCATTGGCAGAACAAAGTCAGAAAATATGCTGATGTCCTCATACTCATAAGTGCCTCAAAAGCTCCTGGTTGCACAATTTGTTTGACTACATAGCATACAGTTATAGAAAGGAAATTATTATAACTGCACTGTACAGTGTCACCCAGATGAGGATGGGATACATGTTGAACCTGGTTACAAGCTCAGTTAAGATAAATATACATTTTATTTTAAACTTTATTGTTTTAACTTTGGGGGGCACGGTGGCTTAGTGGTTAGCACGTTCGCCTCTCACCTCCATGGTTGGGGGTTCGATTCCCGCCTCCGCCTTGTGTGTGTGGAGTTTGCATGTTCTCCCCGTGCCTCGGGGGTTTTCTCCAGGTGCTCCGGTTTCCTCCCCGGTCCAAAGACATGCATGGTAGGTTGATTGGCATCTCTGGAAAATTGTCCATAGTGTGTGATTGCGTGAGTGAATGAGAGTGTGTGTGTGTGCCCTGTGATGGGTTGGCACTCCGTCCAGGGTGTATCCTGCCTTGATGCCCGATGACACCTGAGATAGGCACAGGCTCCCCGTGACCCGAGGTAGTTCGTATAAGCGGTAGAAAATGAGGGAGAGTGAGTGTTTTAATTCTGAATTTTTGAACTATTCCTGTAAAGCTGCTTCACAGCAATGTCCATTGTTAAATCCGTACATATAAAACAGAACTGAACTGATCACGTAGTTTGGCATCCAGATCAGATCATTTGTGCTTGATGAATGTCTTAAAATAAGTAGATTGTTTTGGATTTCTGTGGAACAAAGTAAAACAGAATGACTTGAACTCACTTCTTCATAGCCCAGACACCCTCATCATTCATTTGACCAACACTTGAAGCAAGAATACAAACTAATTTCTGCAGTTGAGGGATAAATTCCTTGCTCAAGGGCTCAGCAATGTCTTGAGGTGACTCAGTTCCTGAGAACAATCTGCATATAACATATTCATGTTTCATCTAAGTCAACATTTCACGTAACATTGGCTTCAACCACAACCGCATGTCCTTCAGTGCCTTATAGACAGGAAGATGCATGACTTCTCTTGTAACATGGTTTATGAATGTTCCATCATTTGTTGAGGAAACATTCAACCCTCGGATTATTTATTCCAATTTGTTTCCTCTGGGACTCACATTGGTTACTTTTCATGTTTCACAAACGAATATATCTCCTCCATCTTTCACATATTTCAATGTGTGTAGATTATAAGTATGAAATATGTCAGCAACTCTATTTATCTTTTGTCTTGATTATGTCAATATAAACTGAAAAGGTTGGTTTGTGTTGAACTGTATGTGTTGCAGTGTTATTAGTGTATTGGGTACAGATGTTGTGCCGCTCTCTCAGGCTGCATGTGGTTTTAATGGCAGGGCCAAATACCGCTCATTAGAGAGTCAAAATGTTTCCATTGTTGGATCACCAGATTTTTGCCATGAGTGTGAAAGAAAACAGACTCACAGCGCACGAATCCTGATCAGGACCACCATGAAACTGCATTGTCTGTCTCCAAGTATGTTTCCATGTCTGCTACAGTTATGTATCTATAGGGCTGCGGCTGGGTCATTGAACGTGAATAAGAATAATAACAACAAATATATCACATACACTCACACACTACAGACAATTTAGAGATGCCAATCAGCCTACAACACGTGTCTTTGGACTGGGGGAGGAAACCAGAGTAACTGGAAGAAACCACAAAGCATTTTTAAGCTTTTAAGATTCATCCTCAGTTATTATTATTCATCCATCCATCCATCCATCCATCCATTCGCTACACCGCTTATCCTACTGGGTCACAGAAAACCTGAAGCCTATCCCAGAAGACTTTGGGCATAAGGCAGGGTCTATTACAATCTATCGCAGGGCACAATCAAACATATACCCTCACGTTACAGACAATTTAGAGATGCAACTAATATTACAATTCATGTCTTTGGACTGAACAGAGTACCTGTTTGAAGCCTCCACAGTATGGGAAGAACATGCAAACATTATTATTTAATCATTTAATGCCTTACTTGCCTTATATCTCTCTATCCCATCTCTCTACAATGATGGAAACTGAGAACAAATGACTGTGTGTATGTTTTATTTACACTAATCTAAGATCAGTCTAATAGTTGTTCTTCCTTAAGGGTTTGACCTCCTGATGAGTATAAATCTACTTTTATGTCAGTAATAGACTTCTTTCAGATGAACAGACACAGCTTTTACAAATTGCATCATTTGCCAAACCACAACATTCCACTAGAAATCCTCAGCAATGTGAGTGTGACAGAAATGACTGGTGTGACGAGCTCGAAGGAAATTACCTCCTACGGTTTGCAGGAGTAGTTCAGACGTATGCCACATATATTTATATATATATTTAGAAAACACATTTTTTTACAAATTTACAAAGTAACGCCCTTAAACCTAAGCTATGAGGTTAACGCAGCTTAATAAGGGATGCTTATTGCCTAGAGATTTGCATTGAATTGCCTAAATCATTAGACATGCTCCTCACACAGTTTTGTTCAGTTGTGTATCTCAAACAGACATGTCTGTGACGAATCCAGTGACATCAATCCAGCAACTTAAAACAACTCCTGTCTCAGTATCTATAGCAACAGACAAATAGACAAATAGACAAATAGACATCACAATGTTAGAAACTGTCATAGCCAGAATGATTTTTATCCTCAGCACACAGTACTCTATTTTATGTTAGTCTGATCTCCAACGTTTGACGGTTGTAATGTATAGCTGCGTGACGAATTAACGGAAATCTCTGTTCTGGTTTAGATTATTTCGCCTGCATGAATTGTGTCCCCTTCGAGGAATGCATGAATACAAAGTTCATCTGAGTGATCAACTTTACTCTGAGGTATTCTGATGAGGGTGGTTTCTTCCAGGATCACTCCGCCCCATCTAAAGGGCATGAGAGTCCTCTGAATAGTTTGTTGAGAAGGAAAACGGTCTAAATCACATTCTATGACTTTCACATGCACCAAATCTCTTCCCAACTGGACATCTAATCGGGATATAGTAGTTTCCACTATTTGAACACCAAATGAGGGAAAATCCTTCAGAGCTCATCCCTTGAGTACAGTTTCACTGACTCACGGGCCCAAAACCTTCCTAAGCCTCTTTTTGTGATTTTTCAATACAAATTTTTTTATTTTTGATATTGATAATTCTTTACTAAGCTAAATAATATCTACTGAACTGGGTCTTCCCTGTGAGGTCTTAACTGTTTGTTAGGTACTAAATTTTTAAAGAAATTAAGTGAATTTGGGATTTTTGTGGAACCAAGTGCAACAGCGCCACCAACGATCTTGAGAAAAATACACCAAATGGTATAAATACGTGAAGAGGGGGCAGAATTCTATCTAGATCTAACTCATAAATCCTCGTCATTCATTCAGCCTACACCTTTACCTAAAGCAGCTAACAAGCCAGAATACAAACTAAATTCAGCTGCTTGGTTAAAGGCCTTGCTCAAGAGCTTAGCAGTGGCTTTTGGCTTCTAAAGAAAACAATCGTTTGGTTGCTTATAATCTGTTCACAGTGCCTTGTAATCAGTAATTTTCAACGTAATCTAAACTTTTCTTCAACCCCAACCGGACCAAAGCTTAAAAAAAAACAAAAACGAATTCAGGCACCAAATATGTCACACCTAATTAGTTACTTGAGAAACACTGTAATCAGTAAAATACATCTGAGATTAGTTTTTGATCTCACTGGCTTGCAGTGTGTTTACTGGGGTATTGTATCTCTTTATGTAGTTACCAGGAATAAGCCAATAATTTGTTACACGATGCATTACAATATTAAACACAAACACTATTGTTATCATAAACACATAAGAGTATAATTCCCCAAACAACACTGTTGAGGAAGTCGCTTGGATAAGCGGTGGTTTGGGTCTCTTTAAAGTCAGAAGAGCTCCAGTTGTCTTGTAAAGGTCCTTGATTTCAAACAAATTTCATGATAATATTGAAACAAACAAGAGAGCACAAGCATTATGATATGAAATGTAATATCAGCACATAGCGAGCGGTTACACACTCCACTGCAGAGGTGAAATTAAAACCTTGCTTTTGCATGCTTAGTGTTTGCTTTGGGTTTGGCTCGCTGTTGCTCTTTGACTTCGACACTGCCTACACACTTCATTTGTTATTATTTTAGTCTCACAAACTCAAGAGCTCTTTAAGAAATGAGTTTAATGCTAAGATATACTGTGTGTGTATGTGTGCTTGCATGCATGTGTGTGTGTGTGTGCGTGCATGTGAGCAAAATAAATTAATTGTGAACCAAATGAACAAGAATACTGTAATATTTACTTTGCACCTCTAAAAGCTTTGAATAATAACACTACTAAACTAATTATTTTGTGCTCCCAGTCACCACTTATTTATCTTTACTTATGTAGATGCCACATTAGTGAGGAGGAGGGTTGTTATTCAGAGTGAAGAAATAAAATAAAAAAGTAATAAGATGTAAAAGAAGAGAGGGTTGAGTGTGCATTAGGGGTGTGGGAAGAACTGTTCGATTCCAGAAATTTAGTCCAAATTTCCACATCATGTGAATCGATGGATTCTATGTAATAACTGTCTGGAATACAAAAAAAAAACAAAATATAAGGAAAGAATTTGAGAAAAATAAACAGTATGATGAACAGATCATAAACTGTTATATTATACAGTATGTATGTATTTAAACTCACAAAACATATCCATGCTAGCAAAAACTAGCCTGTGTCCAAAATATGGCATTCATGAAAATGGCCAGTGGAACCATGGTGCTGTTGTCTAGAGATTAAGATAACAGTCAGTGGTCATTTGAGAAGATTGCGCTGGCCAAAAGAAGAAGGATTAGTAAAACATGCAATCCATGCAATAATAATAATAAAAAAAAAACAGAATTAATAGTGTAGATCAAAAATATGCATTCAAACAAAAAATAAATAAGCAACATAAGTAAATAAATAAACAAACCAAAAAATATATACTAAGAATAGAATTTACATTTTTATTAAAAACTTTTAACTTCTATGTAATATATATTATTCATAGTAGCTATATAGTAGTTTAGCACATAAAGTGATCATTTTATGGTCTATATCATGCCAGTACAAAGTTGTTGTGTGGAACTCTCGGTCCTCACAATTCCCATGCTTGGAAGTGAGGAAGCTTTCCTGGATGTCTCTCTCTCTCTCTCTCTCTCTCTCTCTCTCTCTCTCTCTCTCTCTCTCTCTCATTTTCTACTGCTTTATCCGAACTACCTCGGGTCACGGGGAGCCTGTGCCTATCTCAGGCGTCATCGGGCATCAAGGCATAATACACCCTGGACGGAGTGCCAACCCATCGCAGGGCACACACACACACACATTTCCTGGATGTTGGTATGCAAAATAAACCAGAGTGTGTAAAGGGTCAGAGGAGTGTTTAGTGTTTGTACTCTTGTAGAGAGAATGTAAGGTCCAACCCTGATGATGCCACAATCGCTATGGTCTCTGGATGGGAGGAGCATACTCTCACTCCCCTGTCAATCCCCAAGACACTAGCCAATCAGAGTTGTCTGTGAGCTCATGTATGTGGAAGAGGGTAAATAGCATAGTACTACTTTTCTCCAAGATTATGCTGCCCAAACCCACAGTTTGAAATAATGGAGACGTAATTGGTGGAGGGCAGAAATTTCGAAGAAAAAAAGGGGGGGGGGGGGGGGTAGTGTGATGTGATACATAAATCAGTGAAAGGATGGTGTGATGTGGCCCTGTGTGAATTTGTGAAGTTAATTAAAGGAACACCATCCACAAAACCACACCACATTAGTTCCTATTAAGGTTCTGGAGACATTTAACGAGTTTGGTCCTCACTGTCATGGTTGTTTGTGAGGTCAAACCCATGGACTTGTAAGAGTTGTTTTTTTTTTCTTTAAAAAACAAAAAAACTATAATCTAGGTTTCTCTGTTCAAATATATTTGTTTACTGGCAATGATTATGCACCCAATGTCCTTTGTTCAGTGCATAAGAAGTTCCCCTGGGCCTTTGGGAAAGAGTGCCTTATGTTAAGAGAGATCCTTGTTGTATGTTCCTTTTTGTAACTTCATAAACAACCCAATTTTCCCTGGTTTATATCCAGTATTTTACTCTCAAGGTGCCTTAATCCCATAAAATGCAGTCCGATGTTCATACCTTCCGACTTTGGACAACTGATCAAAAGGTTGTAAGTTTAAATCCCAACGCTGCCTAGTTGCCAGTGCTGGGCCTTTGAACAAGGTCTTTAACCCTCAACTGCTCATTTGTATGAATTAGATAAAAGCAAGTCAGTCCAGATAAGGGTGTCTGCCAAATGATGTGAATGTAAGTGTGTTCATTTTCTGTACCGCTTACCTTACAGGATCACCTGGAGTCTATCCTAGGGCACAAGGCAGCAGCCACTCTAGACATAATGACAACCCACACAGAGCAAAATCCCACACACTCCTACCACATATTGCATATGCACATCCACAACATGCAAAGTGGTGGGAATCAAAACCCTGTCCCTGGAGGTACGAGGCTAATGTGCTAACCACTGTGACCCTACTGTATGTCCACACCTTATTTTTAAAAAGATATATTCGGAGACATTTTATTTACTAATTAATCTATAACTGTGCTTTGGAGTTGTTTCTAAATACATTGTCTTATAAAAGCACAATTACATATAAATATAAAGTTATTTTAAATCAAAGTGTTGCCAGGCATTTTGCAGATGCATGTTATTGAATTTATATTAAAAAAAAACCTTCGCAGAGGTTGCCACCTAAAGATGTTCTGACCACTGAGATGTGAGAACACTGAGATGTGAGAACACTGAGATGTGAGAACACTGAGATGTGAGAACACTGAGATGAGAGAACACTGAGATGTGAGAACACTGAACTATGAGAGAACACTGATATGAGAGAACACTGATATTTGAGAACACTGATATGAGAGAACAGTGAACTATGAGAACACTGATATGAGAGAACAGAGAACTATGAGAGAACACTGATATGAGAGAACACTGATATGAGAGAACACTGATATGAGAGAACACTGACATGAGAGAACACTGATATGAGAGAACACTGAGGTGAGAGAACACTGATATGAGAGAACACTGATATGAGAGAACACTGAGGTGAGAGAACACTGATATGAGAGAACACTGAGGTGAGAGAACACTGATATGAGAGAACACTGATATGAGAGAACACTGAGGTGAGAAAACTCTGATATGAGAGAACACTGAGGTGAGAGAACTCTGATATGAGAGAACACTGAGGTGAGAGAACACTGACATGAGAGAACACTGAGGTGAGAGAACACTGATATGAGAGAACACTGATATGAGAGAACACTGAGGTGAGAGAACACTGAGGTGAGAGAACACTGAGGTGAGAGAACTCTGATATGAGAGAACACTGAGGTGAGAGAACGCTGATATGAGAGAACACTGAGGTGAGAGAACACTGATGTGAGAGAACACTGAGGTGAGAGAACACTGATATGAGAGAACACTGACATGAGAGAACACTGATATGAGAGAACACTGATATGAGAGAACAGAGAACTATGAGAGAACACTGATATGAGAGAACACTGATATGAGAGAACACTGACATGAGAGAACACTGAGGTGAGAGAACACTGATATGAGAGAACACTGAGGTGAGAGAACACTGATATGAGAGAACACTGAGGTGAGAGAACACTGATATGAGAGAACACTGATATGAGAGAACACTGAACTATGAGAGAACACGGAGGTGAGAGAACACTGATATGAGAGAACACTGATATGAGAGAACACTGAGGTGAGAGAACACTGATATGAGAGAACACTGAGGTGAGAGAACACTGATATGAGAGAACACTGAGGTGAGAGAACACTGATATGAGAGAACACTGAGGTGAGAGAACACTGAGGTGAGAGAACACTGAGGTGAGAGAACACTGAGGTGAGAGAACACTGATATGAGAGAACACTGAGGTGAGAGAACACTGATATGAGAGAACACTGAGGTGAGAGAACACTGATATGAGAGAACACTGAGGTGAGAGAACACTGACATGAGAGAACACTGAGGTGAGAGAACACTGATATGAGAGAACACTGATATGAGAGAACACTGAGGTGAGAGAACACTGATATGAGAGAACACTGACATGAGAGAACACTGACATGAGAGAACACTGATATGAGAGAACACTGAGGTGAGAGAACACTGATATGAGAGAACACTGACATGAGAGAACACTGACATGAGAGAACACTGATATGAGAGAACACTGAGGTGAGAGAACACTGATATGAGAGAACACTGAGGTGAGAGAACACTGATATGAGAGAACACTGATATGAGAGAACAGAGAACTATGAGAGAACACTGATATGAGAGAACACTGATATGAGAGAACACTGACATGAGAGAACACTGAGGTGAGAGAACACTGATATGAGAGAACACTGAGGTGAGAGAACACTGATATGAGAGAACACTGAGGTGAGAGAACACTGATATGAGAGAACACTGATATGAGAGAACACTGAACTATGAGAGAACACGGAGGTGAGAGAACACTGATATGAGAGAACACTGATATGAGAGAACACTGAGGTGAGAGAACACTGATATGAGAGAACACTGAGGTGAGAGAACACTGATATGAGAGAACACTGAGGTGAGAGAACACTGATATGAGAGAACACTGAGGTGAGAGAACACTGAGGTGAGAGAACACTGAGGTGAGAGAACACTGAGGTGAGAGAACACTGATATGAGAGAACACTGAGGTGAGAGAACACTGATATGAGAGAACACTGAGGTGAGAGAACACTGAGGTGAGAGAACACTGAGGTGAGAGAACACTGATATGAGAGAACACTGAGGTGAGAGAACACTGAGGTGAGAGAACACTGATATGAGAGAACACTGATATGAGAGAACACTGAGGTGAGAGAACACTGATATGAGAGAACACTGAGGTGAGAGAACACTGAGGTGAGAGAACACTGAGGTGAGAGAACACTGAACTATGAGAACATTAAGGTGAGCAAACAGGTTCCAGAAAGAATAAATACAAATCCTTTAAGTTTCTTGCTCTGTCTTGTCAACACACTTTATTTGTTTCATCTGATTTATGTATCTTAATTAATTCTAACTTCAAAAGAGAGAGAAATAAGTTTGGGCAAATTGTCAGAGTGATTGAGCAACTCTGTGTGTGTGAGTGTGAAGAGAAACTCTGCCTTTTCTTTCTTCCTTTTTGTCTCCTGGTGCATTTGTCTTCGTGCAGCTCAATCTGGAGGTTGCAGGTTAGATCAAAGGGAGAAAAAGAGAACAGAAGCAAAGGCGTTATCTTCTTCATGACTAAGGTATAATTAGAGACACCTTCCATCTGTTACAGCATGCAGACTCTTCACGCTCGTGCCATGAAGGAGATGTTTTTACTGGCATCGCTCGCGCTCCTCAGCCGCGTGCATTCGACCGGCTTTACCGCCGATTACGAGTATGTCTGGAACACGCGCGAACAGAATCGATGCATAGAAATCCCAGAGGACCTGCGACTGTGCCACGGCATCGGATACCCGCGAATGCTGCTGCCCAACCTGCTGGAGCACGACAGCGTGGCGGAGGTGAAGCAGCAGGCAGGCAGCTGGGTGCCGCTCGTGCACAGGAGGTGTCACCCGGGCACGCAGGTATATCTATAATGTGCTGACAAATTACTTCTTTATTAACATTAGACTCCTTAGAGTTGTGTTCTGTATGCATCCGATAGTTAACATGCATCCGATAGTTAACATGCATCCGATAGTTAACATGCATCCAATAGTTAACATGCATCCAATAGTTAACATGCATCCGATAGTTAACATGTAAGATCATTGAAATTGTAGTATAAAACATGACTATATGGTGAATTAGGGAATACTGGGACACTTTCATGTAGTAATTTGTAGTAATTTTAATAGTAAAAAAGAAATTCTGTAACAGGGTGCATTAGAGAAATCCTCAAAATATTGACCATGCACGTGAAAAAAACGGTTAATTATTTCATGTTCCAAAGAAACAACCCTTTTATTTATCTGGAACATATATGAAATTCATCCTCACTGTATTTTAATACTGTACAAACACATTAGACTGAGTAGAATTTGCTCTATATTGAGATGGTGGAATAAATAAATCTAATGTCTTCCTTCCATCAGTAAAATCAATAACACTAACAAGGTTTCAAAAAATCTTCACTGTTTCCCAGATTCATAGCTAGTGTTTGCTTTAATTCAGTATGCACTAGTTAAATAATAAAAATAGAAATAATTTCAACTGTCCCAATATACTCGAAGTCATCTGAGTTCTTTTTAAATATACAATATATACAATATGTTAATCCCACAGTCACAAAGATTTTTTTTTTCCTCTATTAAATGTTAAAAATGAGCCCTGGTCATTTTTTTTTAATTCCCTGTAATAAACTAATATAATCAGTACATTTAAAATCCTGCTGTATTTTGAAACAAAATATTTTGGCCTCAATAGTCTCCATATTGTAAAATTAACCACTCTGGAGTTTAAACCTCAAATCTCTCGAGTGATTCAAATAATCTGTTTCAGTTCAACAAAAACAACAACAAAAAAAATACGCTGCACTTCTGCTTTACTCGAAATGATGTACAGACCCTTTTAATTACCTCTGATTTGTTCAGTTCAGCCAATAGTCATTGCTGTGTGTGCTGTTATATATTTTAAAAAAGATTTAGTTTGCAATTAACACATTATTATATTATAAAATAATCTAAAAAATATTTTATTATATTAAAATTATTTTGCAACACAATCAATAGCAGCATGTTTAAGAGTGTACATTTAAATTGTTTGAGATTATAAACCGTAGCATATTTCCTTAAAGGATAGTTTATATATATATATATATATGTATGTATGTATGTATGGATGGATGGATGTATGTATGTATGTATGTATGTATGGATGTATATAATCATAGTGAAGGATTTCACAAATACTAACCCATCAAATTGAAAAGCAGGAACGTTCTAGGAAGTTTCTAAACACTGAAAACTCACTGTGTTAGTTATATAGAGGAAAGTATTAGAACCAACTGATGTTTAAAAAGTACGATTCATAGCATGACAGATAGCAGGACTGACACATTAAAGTTATTAAAGAAACTACCCCAGTGTACTGAGAGACTAAAGTTTGTTAAACAGCACATAAAGATTACTATGAGTTTATATATGAATTTTACTGAGTGTAATTACAGAACACGTTATTGACATCTGCTGCCGTTATGGTTTCTACATAACAGATGATTAACGACGAATTATATGACACACATGCTTAAAAATTTTTTGATATTGACCTCATTTCTTAAACTTTTACTGATTCTGTGTGTGGTGTTATTTGTTACTATGGATGTCTGTTTAATGATTGTAAATTGATTCTAAAACATAATGGCAATTAACATCAAACTGAACACTTTGGCAAAATGCATAGGCATCCAGAGTAAGGAAATATATACCTTCCTGTCTCATTTTTTTTTTACTTACCTGGCACAACATGGGATTTCTTGAAAAAATATGTCCAGCGTTATTGGACGAATCGCATTGCATTTACAAATGGAGCGGTGATGTGCTTGTACATGAATAAAATAAAGTCTCTGTTAAACAAAAATGGGGGAAATGGTAGCCTAGTGGTTAAGGTGTTGGACTTCTGATCAGAAAGTCATGTTTGAAACCCAGGTCCACCAAGCTGTGGCCCCTGAGCAAGGCACTTAACCCTCAATTGTTCAGTTGTATTAAATGAGAAACAGGTGTATTTATACTGAGGTCATGTTAACTATTAATGTGCTTTCTAGGTGGCAGTTGGTTGCACTACATAAAATTTTCACATGAATGGGTGTGAATACGTATGCAATCACAATAGATTCTCCCCAGTTAGAACATTATAGGCAATTTTGTGTATTATATAAAATATCTTTTGTATTCACTTGAATTCAAGATTTTATCATACGTTCGTGAGGGGTGGTGGTGGGGTGTGGGGGACTAAATACTTATGCGAACCAGTGTAGACCGGTGTATCTCATACAATATGCCAACTGTATGCAGGTTTTCTTGTGCTCGCTTTTTGCGTCGGTGTGTTTGGAGAAACCGGTTTATCCTTGCCAGCAGCTCTGTGAGTCTGTGCGCGACGCCTGCAGCCCCATCATGGAGTCCTTTGGCTTCCTCTGGCCAGAAATGTTCAAATGTGACAGGTTTCCACATGAAGAAAACGAGATGTGCATCAATGGCAACCTGTCCAGCAATCCTGATGTGCCCGGTGTGTATATGTTATGTATAACATTGTACACAACATCCTATGTATTCTTATTTGCAAGGAATCGAACATGCCAGGGCATGCTGTTACAGGAAAATATTCAGTGACCGAGTGGGGTGATATGGCCCAACCCTAAAAATGATAATTTCCCAGTAATTACACATCCCAAAGTGTTTATACCTGTTTTATAGTATGTAAGTTATTTTATGTAGCCTTTTATAGTGTGTATAATACTTCACACAGGCTTATACGGTGTGTATAATACTCTATAGCCTTATATACCATGTATAATAGTCTATTTAGCCTTATAGCCTGTTGTATTATCTTAAACTCAGCTTATAAGTGGAGAGTGTGAATAATTCTCTATGTAGCCTTATAGAGAATATACCGTAATATTCTGCGTAACCTCATGTAGTGTTTATAATATTTGATGTGGCTTTCTAAAGGATATATGAAACTCAATATAGCTCCAACACCATCCTTATATACTGTGGATAAACCTCTATGTAGCTTTATAGTGCATAATAATCTGCATAGCTTTATAGCATGTGTATAATACTCTATGAGCCATATAGTGTGTACAATATTCTACACACACTTATATAGCGTGCCAAATCGTCTATGTAGCCTCACAGAGTGTATGTCATACTCTATAACGAGTAATGTAACATTCTGCGTAACCTTATGTAGTGTATATAATATTTGATGCAGCTCTGAAGAGTGTATATAAAACTCAACAAAGCCTTATATAACTTCTATAAAGCGTTATAAACAGTATAATACTACACGCAGCTATACAGGTTGTATGATTCTCAATGGAACTGCATATATTTTGAATGATGATGTATGTAGTGTGTATAATCTTTTATGTAAATTATTTAGTCTTGTAGCGTGTATCGTGCTTTACACAGCCGGTTAGTGTGAATAGTTCTCTGCTTTGCCTTACAGTGGGTTTATTCTTCTGCACAAAACTTATTTAGTGTGTATAATATTTTATGTGCCTCACAGAGCATGTATAATACAGTCTGTAGCCATACACAGTGTGTAGAATAATCCTTCACAGCTATATGTAGTGTATAGTCTCAATGTAGCCTCACAAAAGTCAGCAAAAGGACACCTTTTTCTCAAGGACCTTTATTTTGGCCAAATTTGGAGCAGCATTGCAGTGTGTGCTTCTGAGGGGATTTTAGTCTTATTAAAAATGAACGCATGATAAATGCAGCTGTGAAAACATGAAGACAGCCCTGAGGTGGAATCTTATTTATATAAGTGTGCTTCTTTCTGACCGTACAGAACCAAAAGCTGCATGTCCACAGTGTGACATCGGGATGAACACAGATTTCATTCTGGAGAACATGTGCGCCAGTGAGTTCGGTAAGCCACTTTATATACCACATACCGTCATAACTCTTATATTTTCTTTCTCGTTTATTTCTATATTCGTCAATTCTTTTTTAATTGACGTTTTATAGTCTACTGTATTCATTTGTGAATTTATAAATTGTAAATAGTAAAAATAATAATAATAGTGAATTTATAAGTAATAAATACTGTTGTGTCGACATAGTGTAGATGTTTGACTAAATAGCCTGTATTTCTACCTAAAGGATTCTTGTATGTAAAGGAATAGATGTTAGAGATGGTTCAAATACACTGGAACAGTATCAGGTGAATACCAGAAAAAAAGAAAAATGATGGATCAGATCTCAGAGAAAAATAGAATAAATTTGATCCTGTTATACAACAAACTGAATTTTTACTTGTAAAAGTTTTTATTTTCACATTTTACGGTTATATACTGTATAACATACAGTATAAAGAGACTTGATTGTATTTTCTGTAAGGACTGATTTATTTTACTTTTTAATTATACTTACTTTACTTTTTAATTTTACTTTTTAATTTATATTACACGTTATTATATTTCCAATGTAAGTGATTTTTGAGTGAAATCTGCCGTTTGGTCTACATTGTGATTTATGTTAAGTTTAGAATGAAAACAATATTAGTTGAGTTTTTGATTTTAGCTAAAACTCAAGGTCTCTGTGTCACTATCGGTATCAGAGAAGAAAAAAAAGTGATTCTGTCCAATTTTTTAGTACTTAAATGCTACTTAAAAAAATGTCCCTGGCACAAGAAAAATAACTGGCAACGTCAGTAGCATGAAATTCACAGAGAACATGATTAATCTGAATTGGCGGCACAGTAACTCATGAACCTGGATAGCACCAGTCTGATACGGACGACTTTCCCAACGCGTCTGTCAACCTCACTTTGAAATTTACGTTGCCTTCTCTGAATACGTTTAAGTTTAACAGCTGTATTTTTAGATTAAATATTATGACGACACCGTTTTCCGAGGCAGCACTCGGTATTTAATATTAATTATAATCCGAAACAACAGGAATCATTTAATGTGGAACATTTTTTGGCGTAGATAATAAAATATACATATATATATATATAATTAAACTGGTTAAATAAAACAACTGGAATTTTAAGGCCAGGAAAAAAAAAAAGGCTGAAATCTGGTTTGAATCTGGATACATGTTGCTAAATGATGTCAGGTTTTGAAACACTGTGTAATCCACAGGGATTTATAAAATATAGAAATATAGAGAAACTACAGCCAGGAATAAAAGAAAGTCTTGAGTCCAGTGCAAAAAGCTGCTTCTTCAGGTATAAAGAATGAGTATAATTTTTGGTCCCATGGACAACCTTCTATTGATGCTGAATTATATTTCAGTGCACTTAAGTGTGCATCATCATAATTTGGAAAGTGAAGTGAATGTTGTGTGAACAGGGAATTCAGTCTGTTTCTCAGGTGTTTCAGTCTGCCAGCCGGATGTAAATCGACTTATAGGATATTTTCAATCAGTTAGAGCAAACAAATGATTTCCTTTTCATGATTCTGATCTAAAATGAGACAGGATTCTTTTGCCTTTCAGTAAGAGACGTGTTTTTCCTTTTGTTGCCTTACACAGAATTTTAGTGGATCAAGATAAACCTTCAGATTTTAGCCGCTTACGAACAAGAACTTGGCACATCACAGAGAGCAGAAACAAATACTTATGAAAAACTCCAAATTCTTAAAGCCCTTAGTGTTTACTTACATATAAGCCTCAATATAAGCTCCACTCTGGAGTAGGACATGACAAAGACATTTGACAATGTAACTGTAAAGCAGACTAATAACATCTCATTGGTTGCACACATTTGCACCAGTAGGACATGGTGTTTATCTGTTTGTCATGTGACCTTTTGGAAAAAAGACTCTTCTGTTGATTCTGATTGGCCAGAAGGTGTCCAATCAGTTTAGGCTGCAAGGATTACAATAATCTGCATGTTTTAAGCATTATTGTTTCTATAGAAACACCTAATTCATATTATAAACAAAGGAATAAAACAAAATATAGAGTCTGATATATAATCAGATCAAAGCAATGACATGGTGGTGTGATGCAGTCTGGTAACGATGAGTACTGGTACAAACCCAAAGTTGATTATTTTCTTATAACAGCGTGTTTTGAAGTGATTGACAGAACTACAGTTTGCCCAATCTAACAGATAATGTTGTTGGAACTTCAGGAAACAAGTTATATCCTATTTCGTTTCATTATAAAGCTTTAAGCAGTTGCTTCTTTCTCCAGAGTGGTTGCAGTTAGGAGCGATTTTGGATCAGTGGATTTTACTGCATCACACCACCATGTCATGGCTTATTTACTTCTATTATCAGACTCCACATTGTCTTTTATTCCCTCATCCATGACAGATATAGATCACTTTATAAGAGTTATGGACTTGACAGAAAGTTGACTGCTTATTTTATACATAAAAATCAATAAAATAGACTTAAAGGATTACATCTGATTTAATCTGCATGTTCTAATGCATTATTATTTCCATAGAAACACCTAATTCACCAGTGTCAGGGCTCCAGTGTCCTGTTAGTCAGTAACACATCATGCTCCATACTGGGTTGTAATTTCTCTCATGAGAGAACGAAGAGTGTCTGGAAAAAGGGATGAACTGCTTAGAGCTGTATAATGAAGCAGGAAATTGTTTCCTGAATATCCAACAACATTAACTCTTAGTTTGAGCAAAACTGCTGTTCTATAAAACACTTCAAAACAAGCTGTTATAAAAAAAAAACAATCAACTTTGGGTTTGTACCAGTACTCATTGTTACCAGACTGCATTGTCATTGCTTATTGGATTATATATCATTGTGTTTTATTCCTTTGTCCATGACAAATATAGATCACTTTATATGAGGTATGGACTTGACAGAAAGTTGACAGTGATTATTTTATTACTGATTAAAAAAATCAATAAATTTATTTCAAAATAACATGCTTTTGGTTATCCATTAAACCTCAGCATTATGGAAATATTCGTGTTACAGATCTAATGTTTATGTTTAAAGCAGTCCGTAACATACTGTACTGTCGTAATGACACGGCTACTTTAACTAAGAATAAAAAAAATACAGATACCCCCCCCCCCCCACCCCAATCTTGACTCCAGTCTCGCTGAACCATATGAAGGACATGAAAAAACAAATACAGCTCAACAATTTGTTTGTATTTTTTTTTTTCTTGCTAAGATTGCACGGAATTGCACATAAGTCTCTAGCAAACCCTTTGTCTGAAACAGGGCCTTGTTTTCTACATATAATATTAGTGTTTTTGTAAAGATTTTTGTCTTATTAACTTAATTAAAAAAACTTATTGAAATGTTTGTTAAAAACTTTTATAAAAAAAAAAAGTTTAGAATGTGCTGTTGTTGTAAAATAACCGGGTATAAAACAAAATATAAAAAAAAAATACAGCATCTGAAAGTAATATATTGACTGATGACAGGAACATAGTGTGACTTTTTATATTGTGTCATCAAATACCCTCATTTGACTTAGCGGTCCTTTCAGTTTTGTTCATGGTAATAATTTTGCCTTTTCTTATAAAACTATTTTAAAAGACATCGAGAAACTCGGCCCACTGGCACGACGGCTTGTGTGTGTGTGTGTGAGTATAGGAAGAATAAACACACAAGATTGTGTGGCAGTAATGTTTGTTTTTGGATCTGCAATTTTTTCGACGGATTTAGTAAACACGTCCCGAGCGGCCGAGGTTCCCTCCTTTATTCCTTGAATCGATTAAGAGTTCTTGCAAAACAACACCGTCACGGTGACATGCACTGCGGATTATCTGATTTAAACCAGAAATGGAAGATTTTCGTTTACCAAGACCAGAACACTTCCAGTAACTAAGGAACAGTTTCTACAATACAGACTGAGATGTTATCGCTATCAGGAAGCTCGATTACGGTTGCTAACGGCAACAACGTTTCGAATGCAACTCGAATGCTAGAATTTTTGATAAATTTGTTTTTACTTCACATTTTAAGGAATCGCTTCTAAAACATTTTATGGATTGCTTTAATGCCCATATGATGTTCTGTGAGACATACTGTAAGAGTTACCCATAATGCAGTGCGAGCATACGGCCTAACATTTATATGACTGTGTATTGAAATAAAGCCAAACGTGACGATTATCTATCGCTAAAAGTTAAGAGGTTCTGAAAATCTGTGGTCAGATCCGAAGTGCAAATTCCACACACACAAACGTCAAGAATATAAAGTAGATTAAAGTTAGTGGACCAAAATTCTCTACCAACCTTGTTAAACATGACAAGATGAGAAGTAATCATTTTGAAACACGCTTTGAAGTACACATTTTGTGTAATAAAAATGGTATATTATATAAGGAGAAACAGATCCAGGTTGCTGTTGTAGGATGTGATAGCTTAGTGGTAAAGGTGTTGGGCTACTGATTGGAAGGTTGTGAGTTTGAATCCTGGGTCCACCAAGCTGTCACTGCTGGGCCCCTGAGTTAAACCTCTATATAAACCTGTCTGCCAAATGATGAAAATGTAGTTATACAGGAACGTAATGATTGATCAAGTTTTTGCACACTCACTCAACTGCTGTAGTAAACACTACATTTCAATACCTCATCCAACTGCTGCTATTACACAAGTGTATATATGTTTACTCGAACCTTCTTTGTTCAGAATCCTCTATTTTTGCACAATGTACTGTACAATATACAGAATGCACACTGGTCAGCGCTATTTTGTGTATTAGTCCTGCAGTGTTTTGTATTGTGTTTCGTCTTGCACTGTTTGCACTAGTATACATACGATGCACTAGGTTGCTAAGACAACTTACTTTCACCCTTAGCTCTGTGTTGTTTTATGTATCACGGAGAAACGTTGTCTCATTTCACTATGTACTGTTTCAGCTATACTGTATATGGTTAAAATGACAAAAGCCTCTTGACTTGACTTGGCTTGATCAGTAACGCTATAAATGCTAGTGTCACTCTAAAAAAATAGGCAAAAAATGTATGTTAAAATGCCTTGACACTGGAGACTGCTTCTGTAAATGTCAAATAAACAAATGCTATCAACAACGATAGATTTGTCTTTGTTGAAAAACAAGATTTATTTAGTCTGTTTATTAATAACTTTGTGATTTGTGTGACAAAGCGATTCTCTCTAAGTGCTGCTGGTTGTCATCGAAGTACATATTGATAATGTCTCAACATTTTATGGTTTTTAAAGCATGAGACTGACCCATGGTGAGCCTAATAGCCATTACTGATTAAATGCTTAAACCTAAGATAAAAAAATTAAAAATAAATAAATAAAAATAAATAAATAAAATAAATAAATAAATAACAACTCAGGAACACAATAGTATGACACTTTTTCATTTATTAGCTTCAGGATTTTAGCTTATTTCATTTTATTATTATTATTTTTTTTTATAAAAAATATGGCTTTGTTTTTACAGCTGTGAGTCATGCTATTCAGACAGAACCAATCAAATCTGGCACGGTGTTTACTTCGGTGTGTTTGGTTCTGCATGATTCTGCCTCTACTCAGCAGTGCTTTGTCCCACTGCCCAGTGTGTCTTTTATTGCACTATAACTAACAATTTCTTTTAAACATTTAATCAATCTGTTTCTGTGAAATATAAATAATCCTGACTGAAATAAGAAACAAAGATGAACAAACTCTCAGCCATTACTATAAAAACACATTTTTTCTTATTCCTGCTGAGCTAAAGATGAATTTATTATCACATCTGTAACAGAAATGGGTTTTGTTCAAATAATGTTTCATGTTTATTAAAGAAAGTGAGCAGAATACATGAAGTTTCATCGAACAAACAACAAAAACAACAACTTTCTACTATTGCTATTTTTTTTAGTAAAAAGTGAAATGATGCAATAATCCATGAGTGTGTGTGTGTGTGTAAGTGTTACAGTAATTTTATATCATGGTTTAGGGAGTTCTTAAACATGGTGAGAATCTTTATGGACCTTTTATGGTGCCTTTAAATGCACCAGTTTTGTTGGTTTAAAATCAGGGATTTTACAACAGCTACAAAAACAGCTCAGCTTTAAAATCTGATTTTCAAACAGATCTGATGTATTTTATAGGTGTTTTTTGACCTGAACAAAACCGAAGAATTAGTTATAGTAAGGAATGTTATAGGAGCAGTAAGGTGTCCCTCACAGCTCTGTATTAGGCCCAAAATATTGCTAATGTGGCCTGAAATTCAGTTACTGTGTGTGTATTTTTGTTGCATTTTGAAAAACAATTCTGTCTTTATGTATGTATGTGTGTGTGTGTGTGTGTGTGTGTGTGTGTGTGTGTGTGTGTGAGACCAGATATCTTCTGTTTATTTAGACTGGCCCTCTGATTAGCTTACACTGATCACAAATAAATTCATTATAAAGGTGAAAGAAAAGAAAATTCACATAAATATCTGAACTCTGTAGCTTAATAATCCTCCTATGACTTCCAACAACAGAGCCGAGATATCTGGCTGTCCTGTCAACATCATTACTCGATATATCATTTATTAATGATTTGTACAAAATATTTCAAAGGTTTTAGTACCTTTAGCATCATTGTCTGTCTCTAACATCATTGTCTGTCTCCCCCTTTTTTCAATCCTAGCTATCAAAGCAAAAGTAAAGAAAACAAAAACACAGAATATGGATAAGAAGGTGATTCTCCAGAGGAAGAAGAAAACAGTGTGGAATAAAAATCAGAGCATTCGGGAACCTAAGAAGCTGATGTTGTACCTGAAGAACGGAGCTCTCTGTCCCTGTGAACAACTGGACAATAAAAAGGATCATTATCTAATCATGGTACGCAAAGTGGATGAACGCTACTTGTTGACTGGCATCCACCAGTGGGACGAAGAGCGCTCAGAGTTCCAGAAACTTCTGAACCAAATCAAAACTCACAAATGTTCTGCCCTCGATTCAATTTTTAAATAATTCAACCCAACAAAACAGTGACACACGTAATAACGATCCTGTAGTGTACACGCTTTAGTAATTTTGTGGCTCAATCAGACCAGGGCCCGTACTCATAAAGACTCTAAGAATGATCTGAGAGCGCTCCGAATTGATTTTAAAAATGCTTAACTAGGAATCTTATCTTAAGAGTGATTCAGGACCAATCTCAGAGCAACTCTGAGCAAAGAAAAATACAACAACTTTTATTTTACAGAGGAGGCGGGGCATTACCCTGTTACTAGGTGACACATTGTTTTGAAGACTGTGATTGGTTGTCTAATAAAAAAAAAAAAAAAAAAGTGCTTTTAAAATCTGGCCTATTATAAGCCTTCACTTTGTCTCTCTATCTTAAGATATTTGAGTCTATATCGTGTAGGGATTACGTTCGTGACTGATCATATTAAGGATGCAGGTTATAAATGTCTGTAGGTTATAAATGTAATAAATGTAATGTAAATGTAAATGTAAACAACTCTAACACAGCACAGCAATGTCATAGCACAGCATGTTTTTTTCTGTGCTGTCTGATGTTATCTCAAATATGATTGGTCACAAAAATTAATCCCTACCCGATCTAATCTGTAGCATCTCGTTAACTCACTATCATTATTAAATATTGTATACAGTACATCTCTTCTCCCTCTTCACCTTTCAGCCATTTTCCCCTCTGATAAAGAACCTCTTAAGCCTCTTAAAAATCCTTCTCACTACTCCTAACATTTTTTAAGCCCTTTTAAGGGTTAAGATTCTTTTATGAATAAATCCTTTAAATCTATTACTAGGATCTTCTCTTTAAGTTTAAGATGAAACTTCTCAGAATCTCTTTGCACTAAGGAATTTCATGAATACGGGCTCTGGTTTTTAAAACGGATAACAATGTCGTAAAATCCACAAGGAGGTTGAAAGATATGACAAAATGATCATATTATTATACTTACATAATGTATTCTAGGATACACAAGATAGATCAGAATATATGCCTTGCAAAATACAGACCTGTGAAAAACTGAATCTGAAAAAAAGAAAAACTGCAAGAAGAATTTGTAATTTTATTCTTTTTTTTTTTTTTTTTTACAAACAGTTAAATGTGACTGTGATACCTGTGATATCTCAGAAAAGTGTAACTATATCCATATCTATCATCATATCCATCATATCACCCAGCACTAATCCAGGAATAAGTCTTTCTTCATCTTAGTAATGAACAAAATTAACCATTATGACTAGTATATGATTACATATGTGACATAAATATATTATATATGTATATACAATATTAACACTTTTATTTGCATATACATAATCTTCCTCTCATATACTCTCATATATTACTATTACACTGCTTCTTCATTTTATGGTAATATTCACATGGAGTTAGTCCCGTGTTCCATTTGGGAGGAGACTCTACAAAGGCAGCATTTGAACCGGTGTTTGTGCTTCACAGATAAAACCTCTGAAAGCTGTTGAATGGATTTAACTTTGAACAGTATTTCTGTTCACTAAACATGTATTCCATTAAAATGTCTTTTGTTTTTTTTATTAAATTCAGCACAGACGCAAAATGAAACTGATCAAATGTTAGTCACATATTGAAAGACGGGAAGTTTGCACAGACGTCTAGACGTCGATGTGCTCAAGTTACCTGTTTTTATTTTTCATGATAACTCTGATTTAATGAAATTTTGAAATAAATCTTTTCCTTTCATAAAGCCTTGTGTCATATTTTATAAACTGTGTTAATTAACATGTTCTGCTCTAATAAAAAGCCGTACATTTTTCCTGACAGTGACAGGACATATAAAAGGAAACTCAAACACAATGGATTTATTTGCAGGCATGTTGCTATAACAGGATAATCAGCAATTGTGTGATCTGATTATAGTTACATTTACCTCCCCAGAGTGTACTATTTTAAGCTAACTCCATCCATCCATCCATTTTCGAAGTGTCTGGGGAGAGGGAAGTCTGGGCATCCCTGCTTAGACTGCTGCCCCCGCGACCCGGCCCCCGGATAAGCGATATTTGCCAACACTAACAATTTGTACTTAAAAAAGGTGCATACTTATCAATCCGCTTTTTAGTTGCATATACTGTACTGTGCAATGTGTCACAAATAAATTTACACTTATTTCTTATACTTATTTCACTAATTAGAAAAAAGTGCGAAAATGTGAACGTACCAAAACTCTCGAATTGGAGACTCCTTCCATGAAAACAACAGTAATCAACAATGACAATGAATTTTGTGTCCATATGTATGCTGTTATAATGTAATGGAAGAAGCAGTTTAATATAAATCTGGGAGCCAGAACTGCTGTCATAGTTATGAAAGATTATACAACATCTTCAGACCAATCAGAAACAAGATTTTAAATGGTCACTTGAAACTTGAATTTCTCATACATAATACTCCAAATCGTAAATACCGCAAAACCTCAAAAGAACATATGTGGTTAAGATGATGGACTACTGATCAAACCCCAGCATCTGCTTAGATGTATAAACAAGATACATGCAAGTCAGTAAAACATAACAGAATTCATACGAGTAGAAATCCAAAAGCAAGGAAGCCGTTGCTTATCCAGTATATCTTCATTTAGCATGCAAAGTTCAGACAGCAGTGAATCTGTGGCTGGGAGGAAAAAAGCATGAATGCCAAAGTGAATGGAATGATCATTAGTTACAGCTGTTGAGAGAAGAGGAAAGAAAAAGAGAAAGTGCTTAAAGGAAGAAGAGGCAGCAAATAAATAAATAAATACAAAATCTCTGGAAAAATTGTCCCTAGTGTGTGATTGCGTGAGTGAATGAGAGTGTGTGTGTGTCCTGTGATGGGTTGGCACTCCGTCCAGGGTGTATCCTGCCTTGATGCCCGATGATGCCTGAGATAGGCACAGGCTCCCCGTGACCCGAGGTAGTTCGGATAAGCGGTAGAAGATGAATGAATGAATTAATAAATACAAACAAAACCCTATAAACACACACACAATTGCTTATCTCCCAGAAAGCTCTCATAGAATAGAGTCCATCCTGAGATCAATTCTTCCATATCACAGAGAAGCCAGAGGCAGAGATGAAGTTCAACAATGTGTCCACTGTAAAAATATTTATTTACGTCTCCTTATTTTCAAAGTTTCAAAATTGTCAAAATTAGGATTAACCATAGAGTTCACTCGGCAAAAGCTGACTATCGCGTGGTTGTATTTTGCTAAGATCACTAGCAACATGAAAAGTACAGGGCCATTTGGACATAGGAGGACAAGGATTCTTGGGAAAACTAGGGAAAGTGTGGGAAGGGTGACTTGGGAAACAAGAAGGACCTCGCCCACTAATGGTGACCAGTAAACCACAATAAGTCCGATAGGGCAGTGGTGGCTCAAGTGGTTAAGGCTCTGGGTTGGTGATTGAGGTTCAAGTCCCAGCACTGACAAGCTGCCTCTGTTGGGCCCCTGAGTAAGGACCTTAACCCTCACTGCTCCAGGGTGCTGTATCATGACTGACCCTGAGCTCTGACCCCAACCTCCAAAGTTGGGATATGTGAAGAAAGAAATTCACTGTTCTGTAATGTATATGTGAGAAAATGAAAGGCTTCTCCTTCTATTCATCTAAAATTGACATGTTATGGAGACTTTATGGATAGAGAAACCTAAAAATTGATGGCCACATGATCAGACACAAGATGCCAGAACATTGACTTTGCCAGCTGATAAATGCTGGTAGAAAGAAAATAATTTCTGAAACCCGGCTACTGAATGAACCTGATTTATATATTAGATAACAGAGAAACTTGATGCCCGATGACGCCTGAGATAGGCACAGGCTCCCCGTGACCCGAGGTAGTTCGGATAAGCGGTAGAAAATGAGTGAGTGAGATGAGAGTGAGTATCCATAGAAAACTTAGTAGAATAAAGAAAAAAATAAAGATAATAATCAATTTGCTGTGAGAACAGAATTAAAAATCATTACATGTATTTCAGACAGTGTTAGAAACGAGCCGCTCTAATGTGGTAGCCTAGTGGTTAGCTCGAATCACAGGTCCACCAAGCTGCCACTGCTGGGCCCCTGAGCAAGGCCCTTAACCCTTAATTGCTCAGTCTGTGTAAAATGAAATAAAATGTAAGTCACTATGGATAAAGGTGTCTGCCAAATACTGTAAATGTACATGTTGTTAATGAGATGGTCATCACATAATTGCTGTAGATTTGTCAGCTGAACATTCATGATGGGAATCTTCCAGTCTACCACATCTCAAAGATACCCGAAAATGTTAATGAAACCAGTTTGAGACTTTGTTGTATGATGAAAGTAGCACTTAGAAGATGGGTAGATTGTGGAGATAAATTAATGCACATGGTCAGCAACTATAGTTCATGGCATTCAAATGATACTCGACTGGTAATAAGTGGCCCAATGTTGCCACATACTGTAACACTCCCTACACTAACCGCCACCAGCCCGAACTGTCGACACAAGGCAGGTTCTATGGTTCGATGTTCTTGATACCAATTCCTCACATTCATCAGACTAGATGATGGGGTAGGGTAGGAAGACAGAAGCCATTTCTCTCCAAAAACATCCAACTAAATGACCCTAAAGCCATGTGGCAAAAAGTGTCTGATAAGACAAATCTCAAAAGATGTGTTTGTTGCAATAAATACAAATTTCTAAAAGAACACCATACCCACAGTGCAGCGTGGTGGTGGCAACAGCATGCTTTAGGGCTGTTTTTTTTTACTGGGGCTTTTATCAAGGTGGTGGGAATCAGTCTGATTCAGATTCCTTCTCTGATCTCATTCATTGACTCAGTGTCTCTGCACACAGAACTTCTGCTCACTGGATGTTTCTTGTTTTTCTCATTATTCTGTGTAACCTTTGGAGACTTCGCATAAAATCAGTCCATCTAGAACCAACGAGCACATCACAGGCAGTCATGCGAGATCCCATTTTTTCCTTATTCGGTCATCTCATTGAACTGCTGCCACGTGATTGGTTGACCATGACCAGGTGTTCCTATTAAAGTAGTTGATGAGTATTTATTGGTCAGAAGAACATTTGCCTTAAGGTTACTGGATGCTAATGAGTTCCTTTCCAGTCAGATGATATTTATTGATGTTTGTAAATGTAGATTAAAGATATATCTCTTTAGCCTGGCATACACATAATATGTGCTGTAACCGTATGCTCCAAATGCACATTATTATCTAAAGCTGATTAATATTATGAACAGCAGCTATGCTAATTCCTCTCCAACTTGTTCTCTTTTCCAGTGATTGTACCCGCTCCAGTTGTGTTATTTGTGAAATCATGAAGATTTCAGACCTTCAGTGAGATGAGGCCAAACGTGTGAGACGTCTGGAGATGGACAAGCTCCAGTTGTGTTCCACTTCATGTAGATTACGGACATTCTAAGAGGAGATGCTGACTCCGTGTGCTCTTTTAGAACAACCTCCTAATCAATACACAATTGTAGGACTGTACCTGACTGTAGAAAAGACATTATAATAATTCATTATAACACTCTCCAGTGTTAATTATAGTTTATAATCACACCCTCCAGTGTCACCCAAATGAGGATGAGGTTCACTTGTGAGTCTGGTTCCTCTCGAGGTTTCTTCCTCTTCCATCTAAGAGAGTTTTTCCTCACCACAGTCACCACAGTCACCTCAGGCTTGTTCGTTAGAGATAAATACAAACACATTGAAATATAAGTCCAATATTAATCTTGAACTTTTGTATAATACTAAACTTTTTTTTTAACGATATTTGTTCTGTAAAGCTGCTTTGAGACAATGCGCTAGACAAATATAATATAATTGAATTGTTCGGATGTAAATTGTACATAATGCTGTTTGTCCTGTAATTTGTAATGCAAATTACAGGACAAACAGCATTATGTACAATTTACATCCGAACAATTCAATTATATTATATGATGAGTATGATGGGTGTGATTATAAGCTGAACAAATTAGTTATTGCATCAAATATAAGAGCCAATCACATAAAACATCTTTTAACCAGCTTACCCACAAAAATGGAAATGAGGATAATTCTAAGCCATTTCTCATCGTTATTTTTTATTATTATATATGCACACAACAGCTGTCATACAATTTATTGTACGTCTAAAAAAGTTCCAACACAGGCGCATTCCTACGCAGCACGGCTTCATAAATGTCCTCATAGAATACGATCATAAAAGATGAGCAGATGCTTGATAGATTATATTTCTGGCAAACAGGAATTAAACAGAGTGTTATGAGTTATGAGATTGTGAAAGAACTTCCCATCTCAGTTTATGACCCATTTAGAAAATCCAGGAAATCACCTAGAGCCATTTTTCACCTTTCACAACTGCGTATAAATTTACTTTTGGTTGTTGGCTTTCTTTAATCATCACAATTTGATATTTTTGAATGGAGGTACAGTAAGGCATGATAGAAATGAGGTTTGTACATTAAATACAGAATTTAAGCTGCTTTAGTCTTATTTACCAAATATATTATATATTAATGTGGTTGATTTATATACAAAGGACATTAAAAGTCTGAAACCAAAAACAAAATCCAAATAAATCATCATAAAACTTTTGTTTCACCCTCTACGTGAAACAACCAGGGGGTGGGGTTGTGTTCAGAATTAACCAATCACATTCAATCATGACCCAGCTGCTATCAATGACATGATTCTGATTAACTCAGAAATAAAGATCAGCTGGTTCTGTAGGATCTTCATGACATCTTCTAGCTTTCACCCAACTGCTGAAGGCACAGTCTAAACAGAAAGTGCTTACAGGGCATGCGTGCTCTCGCTTGCTGAAAGATATCGATCGGTAGACGAGTATAAACGAATTTCCAAAACAATAGATGTATCATGGAAGCACCATAAAGACCATCATTAACACCTGGAGAAAACATAGCACAACAGTGACATCACCAGGAACATGACGTCTCTCCAACAGTTCCAAAAGAACGAGACAAAATCTCACCACCAGCTTATCATCACAAAACCCTGCCATTGAAACCATTGGCTGTCAATTTTTTTTTTTTTTTAACATCCATTGAATAAGGGATTGTAAAGCTGTACAGTGTTTATTGTTAAATCTATTGCTAGACCAATAAAACTAAATTAAAAGAAACATTTTATGCAGAGTATTTTATGAAGGTCAGAGTTCTCCAAAGGCAAACAAAATGAAAACACAACATTAATCTTCATTTGTGACAGAATTTATTTCATGTTTAATTTTTTTATTGTTGTTTAGTTGTAAATATATTTTGAATGTATTTTTTGGGGTGTGTGTGTGTGTGTTATGGATATCTAATTATGGATATCTAATCTGTAATTGGGACGAGGCAGAACATTTGTACAGAGACAGCTTTCACAACCGGGGTCAGAGTTCAGTGTTGATTGTTTTAGTTTAAACAGTGATAGAAAATGCTTCAGATTGTTCCAGATACATTCAAACTTTTCTATGTTTTGGTGGTTCAAACTGATACCAAAGGCAACGATCAGATGGCAACAATCAGACAATGCTCTTGAATCCATCACGCCAAGCTGAGATGGTATCGGACTCAAGCAAATGACTCTGGACTGTGGATTTCTTCCACATTTCCTGCAGTAGGTGCATTTTGTCAATTCCTTAAAAAAAAAGCAGCAACTATGCAAGCTTCCAGTAACACAATTACCAATTCTAAACACCACTGACTCACAGGTGGTCCGTAAAAGAAGAAACGATTCCCAAATGACTCAAGAATCAGACTTGGATTCTGGACAAGGCTTGTTAGAAATTCTTGAAGAAGTGAAGTCGAATCGAATTGATTTAAGACACAGTTACAGGCAGGAAATAAAAAAGGTTGGTTTTAACAGCTGAAAAACCTTATTACGTGTTACAGTCTGGTTATTTCTCAGATTCAGCATCTGAAATAATGATGTACCAGAGTTTTTCTTTTAAAGTGACTTATTTTTCATTATTAAAAATATCAGCTTATTTTTAATTGTTCTAACATTTTGAATCTGTTATTACAGCATCTCTGCATCTGTCTCATATTAATTTAGTCTCAGCACTGAATTTGTATTCGTTATAAACATGAATTCTTATTTTTGTAAACTTCTATTTATTTTGTCATATCAGAAATTTCACACTTAAACCAAATCTTTTCTCTAGTTTCCCCAAGACATCCACAATATTTCTCAACTTCAAGTGATAGCAGTTGGTCACAAACATCATCTCATATGGTATTCCCCAAATTAGATCCCAATTCTAGTTCTGTATCGAAAGTGAGCAAATGGTCCGGGATTCAGAAGTGGTAGGTAAAACCAAGTGATTGTGAAGCAGGGGATCAGGTGGGAGGACAAAGAAACGAGCTATGAGACAGAGGGTTTGAGCAGAGGTCCTTTGGGAGACAGAGGGATTAATTCAGAAGTCCTTTGGGAGTGAAGTGAATTGGGATCTGACCTGAAGTCTGCAGAGGTGAACTTTATGTCATGTATTATACTGTACACTAATACACTAGTACTGAGGAGCAGAATACTGTTCAGCTTCAAATCCTATACACAAAATGTTCTGGTAAAATCACTGTTCAATGAATCAGGTCAGAATCTGATGCTCACTCTCACATGCTCATGCTTACAGACTCACACGCTCACTCTCTCACTTACATGCTCATGCTTACACACTCACACTCTCTCTCACTCACATGCTCATGCTTACACACTCACACGCTCACTCTCTCTCACTCACATGCTTACACACTCACACGCTCATGCTTACACACTCACTGACTCTCACTCACTCATATGCTCATGCTTACACACTCACATGCTCATGCTTACACACTCACTCACTCATATGCTCATGCATACACACTCACATGCTCATGCTTACACACACTCTCACTCACTCACATGCTCATGCTTACACACTCACTCATATGCTCATGCTTACACACTCACGCTTACACACTCACATGCTCATGCTTACACACTCACTCATATGCTCATACTTACACACTCACATGCTCATGCTTACACACTCACGCTTACACTCTCACTCACATGCTCATTCTTACACACTCTCACTCACATGCTCATGCTTACACACTCACATGCTCATGCTTACACACTCACTCACTCACATGCTCATGCTTACACACTCACGCTCATGCTTACACACTCACTCACTCATATGCTCATGCTTACACACTCTCACTCACTCACATGCTCATGCTTACACACTCACGCTTACACTCTCACACACTCATATGCTCATGCTTACACACTCACGCTTACACTCTCACACACTCATATGCTCATGCTTACACACTCACATGCTTATGCTTACACACTCATATGCTCATGCTTACACACTCACGCTCATGCTTACACACACTCACTCACTCATATGCTCATGCTTACACACTCACATGCTTATGCTTACACACTCACGCTCATGCTTACACACACTCAC
Source organism: Tachysurus vachellii (assembly GCF_030014155.1). Taxonomy (NCBI): domain Eukaryota; kingdom Metazoa; phylum Chordata; class Actinopteri; order Siluriformes; family Bagridae; genus Tachysurus; species Tachysurus vachellii. The sequence continues at coordinate 16,877,396 of NC_083479.1, forward strand.
TGACTCATATGCTTATGCTTACACACTCACTCATATGCTCATGCTTACACACACTCACTCACTCATATGCTCATGCTTACACACTCATGCTCATGCTTACACACTCTCATGCTTACACACTCATGCTCATGCTTACACACACTCACTCACTCACTCACGCTCATGCTTACACACTCATGCTCATGCTTACACACACTCACTCACACACTCACTCACGCTTACACACTCTCACTCACATGCTCATGCTTACACACTCACATGCTCATGCTTACACACTCTCACTCACTCACCTGCTCATGCTTACACACTCACTCTCTCACACGCTCACTGACACTCACACAAATAACGACGCAGAGAAACCAATTTCTTTTCCCCAACTTTTTTATATATTCCTTTTTAGTTTCTTTTTGTTTTGTTTTTTGTTTTCTTCTAATGGTGTGATACATCTACATGAATCCAGATTTGTTGAGGCCTTGCAATACAAGTACTTGACCAAAAAAAAAAAAAAAACTTTTATCAGCTATTAAGAAATAAAAATCCTAATAGACATTAATTTTTCTGTACATTCTGTAAGATATGTTTGGAAACCATAACAGAAGTCAGAAATGAAGCCCTCCCGAGGCGGAGCATCTCTCCATTCAACTCCTTAATAGCGCAAAGGAAAAAAAAAAAGCCTAAATACGGTCACACACACCACGCCACAGTCAGTTCCCCTTTATGTCAGACAAGGAGGGGAGGGAAATAATATAACAAAAATAAACTGCTAGAAAACAAGAAGAGAGAGAGAGAAAAAAAAAAGCCTTTGGATTCTGCGGACCCATTTTGTAGAGAACAGGGGCTTCACAATCGGCAAACGTATGGAGAAAAAAGGGAGAAAATAAACAAGCAAATAAAATAAAATAAAAAAAAACCCCTGAATTCTGATTTTAATTAAAAACATGTTAGTGCTTGTGAGCCTGCAGCACATCCCACAATGCACTGCTCTGTGGTTCCTATAATACAACTGATCTCTGATTTAGGATTAGAGTTTTGAGGTTTCATTGGTGCAAAACTTTCAGCCATTCATGGACTTTTAAGGAAGTAACGATTGCTTTATAACCTTTACTTGCACTAACTTTAACAACCGAGTGAATCTTTAATCCGTAGAAGTTCATTCGTTGACTGTGTCACACTTTCCTCCAACCCCGTCCTCGCTATATGCCCCCCCCCCTCCCCCACCCCGCATACCTTACCAATTAATAATTCTCAAAACACGTAAATTAGTCACGGGCCAAAATCCTAAAGCCGTGGGACTGGAGTTACACGACATGGTGTCTCACCTCAGAGCGGAAAAGCGACGGATTAAACCGATTAAAGAATCTCTAAGTGAGAGACATCGATGAAAAGGTCAGTTTAAAAAGAAAGGAAAAGACAGAAAAAGAAAGGAAAAGACAGAAAAAGAAAGAAAGAAAACAATGGGATTTAGTTTGATCAGCTAGGGAATTGGTCCCTGAAGTTAACAAGCAGCACTGAAAAGTGATGGAGGAAAAAACAAATCCACTTAATGAGTCCTATAGTGTCACTGGAGTGAAACTGGCTTTGTATTATTATTATTAATAATAATAAAAAGAAAAAGGCAGGAAGAACATAATGGCATAATGGGAAATTCGGTGAATGTTCACATGCCGCATGCTAGACCTGTTTATTTTTTTATTTCATGACGCTGATTTCACCACTTTTTTGTTCTAAACCCTAAAGCAGATGTCTGTTCGCAAAATTGCTCTTATAATAATTCCTGAACAGGTCGATAATCTGATCTAACTATATGCTGATTTACGGGATGAAATTTGAAACTTTGCTATTGCGTTTAATAAAATATTACGTTCGGATATACGCTCTGATAAAATGGTATTAAACTTGAACCTTTCCTCGTCGCTTTGTCTTTTTACCTTTTTAATACGTATCTTTGGAGCATAATGAACTTTTACGGTAGAGATTTATTTAACGCTAAGTAGAAGATACACACTGAAGGTATAAAAGCTGAAATTCTCTTTTTCCGTCCTCACAGCAACAGGTTAAGGTGCAGATTTGTACCCTTTTCTTTTTCCTTTTTGGAAACGTCGACCTGTTCAGCTCAGGTATAAACTGCATCCATGCCACCACTCACTGTCTTCATGTGTAGACTTCAATGGGGTTTTTTGTTTTGTTTTGAGGGGGACAATGATAATTTAAAAAATAGCTCAAATCCAAAACATTGTAGGAACACGTTAAAGTTTAGACAGATACGTATCAGTGTGTGAACATGAGTCAACCGAGCACTTCATTACTGGCAAGAAAGCAGTTCCCTAATGAAAGCTATTTTTTTCTGTTTTTTTTTTTTTTTTTGTGTGTGTGTGTGTGTGTGAGAATGTGTGTGTGTGTGTGCGTGTTACCCCACCCAGAGCAATATATTCAAGTGCCATCTTGCCAAGCATGCACAATATTTCTTTTTGCTAAACTAAGTCTTGGCTGAATTCAGAGGAGAAAAAAAATAAAAATAAAAAAAAAATAAAAAAAAAGAGGAGGAAACAAAAATAAAAATACAAAATGGATTTCAACTGTGATGACACCAATCCAAGGCTATTTATACATACTGTGTTTTATGCACGTTGAATACTCTTTGTAAATGTTATTTATTCCTTTATTTATTTATCTTGATTTTTTCCCGACATTATATACTTAACTTTTCTTAAGTTCTTATCATATATCAATAAATAAATAAAAAAAATGATTTTTTTTTTAAACGGTATTGTGCCGTTTTTCTACAAGAGAAATTTGATGGAGTGAGTAAAGATGAGGGAAAGAGAGAGAGAGAGAGAGAGAGAGAGAGAGAGAGAGAGAGAGAGAGAGAGAGATGGTTTTTCATTGACCTGGAGTGGGGGTTCGCCTGTGTGTTAGTGCCGGTTTCTCACAAAACGGTCCAGGAGTGAATTTAAGATGAGAGAGAGCGAGAGAGAGAGAGAGAGAGGGGGAGACATGAAGAGGGTGAGCGGGACACTACGCCTGTGCGTTGGTGCCGTTCTTGTCGGCGTTGATGGAGTTGGCGGTTGAGTCCTTTCGCGGAGGCATTCTTTCGTTTATCCGGTCCAAACCGCGTGCCTCCTCGAAACTCTGGATCTTGTGCTGAGGGTTGAAGCCTTGAATAGCTGGAAGAGAGAGAGAGAGCGAGAGAGAGAGACAACGAGAGGTCAGTCAGGGTCCTAGTAAACCTGCCACAGTGTGGAGCTATTCTCAATTCTCCTTATTACTGTGCACTTCATTACAGTCAGAAAGCTTTAAAAGATTAAAGAGTACAGACACTTTATCACTTACTTGATTAGTGGTGGTCAGGTTAGCGTGTTCGACATTAATGAGAGAGAAAAACTTATTATCAGCCACATGACAAACAACACAGACTGATGACACACACACTCTCGAGTCCAGAAGCCCGAGTCCATTAACAAGTGTTTTCATTTCAGCTGTTATTTCACACACTGTCTTCAGGTTGGAGGGTCATTTGAGAGGCTGCGCTGACAAGCAGACAAATTTTAACCTGTGTTTTAGTAGCTGGTGTTCCTAGTAAAGTGGCCGGTGAGTGTATATTTGAAACGATAACGTGATCTCAAAAGGACATCAATTTATTCTTTATACTTGTGTGTGAGGTAGATAGATGGATAGATGGATAGATAGAGCGAGACAGTGAGAGAGACAGTGAGAGAGACAGATACAGTGAGAGAGAGAGAGAGAGAGAGAGACAGCAAAAGAGACACAGACAACGACAGATACAGTGAGCGAGAAAGAGAGTGTGAGAGACAGTGAGAGAGAGCGAGAGAGAGAGATTGTGAGAGACAGACAGTGAGAGAAACAGTGAGAGAGAGACAGCGGGAGAGACAGAGAGACAGTGAGAGAGAGAGAGAGAGAGAGAGAGAGAGAGAGAGAGAGAGAGAGAGAGAGAGAGAGAGAGAGAGAGTGAGAGAGAGAGATTGTGAGAGACAGACAGTGAGAGAAACAGTGAGAGAGAGACAGCGGGAGAGACAGAGAGAGAGAGGGAGAGAGAGAGACAGCGGGAGAGACAGAGAGAGAGAGAGAGAGAGAGAGTGAGAGAGAGAGATTGTGAGAGACAGACAGTGAGAGAAACAGTGAGAGAGAGACAGCGGGAGAGACAGAGAGAGAGAGGGAGAGAGAGAGACAGTGAGAGAGAGCGAGAGAGATAGAGAGAGAGAGAGAGAGAGAGAGAGAGAGAGAGAGAGAGAGAGAGAGAGAGAGAGAGGGAGAGAGAGAGAGAGAGAGAGAGAGATGATGTCATGGTAGTTAAAAACGTGTATATGTCTCTGTCAGATGGAGGATTCAGCAGCTGTTGTTCAGACGTTAACCATAAAACTATGGCAATAGTTTCCGTCATGGCAATAAAACAGGCTGAGGTCTGACCAGAGACTGAGAGCAGTACGACTGATAACAAGACACATGTAACGACTGTTAACACACTGCAAACAAAAGCCAAAACTGAGGATTTCTAGACACTGGAACGATTTGTGGTTGAATTTAGTCGGTCTTTAGTAGGAAGTGTAGCTGAGCACAACGCTGGACTGGCAGCTGATACGTGATGAAATAAAAACACTCTGTGATGCACTCGGCCTTCAGGAGACGACTCTAATCAGATACACCACAACATGAGCACATTTTAGCACAAAGACAAAACCACCTCTGCAGCACAGAGGCAGTAGGATGATGAACACACAACATATCAATGAGCTTTACACACAGACACACACACACACAGATTACAGGAGCCACTGGTCTGAAAACTAGCATTACGCCAGCACACCAACATGGAATACTTCTCCCAGTAACAATCAGCACAGTGACACACACAAGCTGGGGTGGGGTGAAGGGGGACAGACAACATGGAAGGTAGGAGTGAAAAACGTATGAAACAGAGAGAGTGGGCAAAAGACAGAGGTAGAATGTGAAAGAGAGAGAGAGAGAGCAAGAGAGAGCGAGAGAGAGAGCAAGAGAGAGCGAGAGAGAGAGCAAGAGAAAGCGAGAGAGAGCAAGAGAAAGCGAGAGAGAGCAAGAGAGCGAGAGCGAGAGAGAGAGAGAGAGAGAGAGAGAGAAACAGAGAGAGTGGGCAAAAGACAGAGGTAGAACGTGAAAGAGGGAGAGAGAGCAAGAGGGAGAGAGAGCAAGAGAGAGCGAGCGAGAGAGAGCAAGAGAGAGAGATACACACACAGAGAGAGGGAGAGAGAGAGAGATATACACACGGAGAGAGGGAGAGAGGGGGAGAGAGAATAAAAATGAAAGATACGAGTGACAAAGAGATGAATGATAAAGAGAGGCTGAAAGTGAAATCAAGGCAACTAGCATGCACACTAATAAAATGAAGAGTGATGGAGGAGACGAGTGAAATAAAACACGGGTAAAGATTTCTTGAGCTGATGTTTAGATACAGTTTGGTTATTTTGCTGACATTTATGTTTTTGTGCTGGCAGGAAGTTGTGGTGATTAAAAACAGACTTCCCTTGTTTGCTCTGTGGTTGACTAGCCCTCAGCTCCTGCATATAACCCTGCCTGCCTGAGTGTGTGTGTGTGTGTGTGTGTGTGTGTGTGTAACCAGTCTCATTCCACCTTGCGTTAGCATCCTACGAAGCTGCATCATTAAATGACTTCTCAGTGAAGAATTCGCTGCGCTCGTTTATGTCTGCCTCCTACAAAGCGAGCTGCTTTCATCCAACTCCAGCTGTGCTGACAGCTGGCTGACTTCACACACTATGCCTTGCTAGCTAATTAGCATATTGCCCAGGGAAATAAGAGCTGAGTCTGTGGAGCTTACGCAAGACTTTACGCAAAGTTAGTCCTGCCCATTTTAGAGCTGAGGTATACGTGTACATGGCGACGTGAGCCGTCGCTGGACCATTAACCTCGTTTAGAATCAATCACAGTGATACTTTAATGATCTGTGTGTTATCTCTAATGCACTGAACGTGTACGTCACATGTGGTCAAATACTGAATAATGGCTGTGGATTAAGTGCCTGGAAGGCTGCATTTGGTGCTGGTCCTTTTTTTTTTTTAAACCACTGTTGAGTCAAAGATGAACATTTGGTACTCGACACTAAAATGCATAACTTCCTGTTCAATCACAGAGCTCACAGAACATTGCATTTAGCTTTTTTTTAACGTTTCCCCACTTTACATATTGCCAGTTACAATGAAACGATACACCACATGACGGTTTCCCAGCCGTGAGAAACATTTGATGAGAACCTGAGAGGAAATCAAAATGAATAGTTGCAGTCCTGGTGTACAACAGTAGCTAAACTTCAGCACTATACGTCCAGACAATCCACACGGACCGGATTTACCTTTAACATTTATTTATTTTTAAGCTGGGTTCCAGATGACGTACTGCACACTACAAACAATTTTGTCTTTAAAAAGCAATTCTGTATAGCTCTAAGTAAAGGTGTGTGTGTGTCATGTAGCAGCTGGTAGACAAGAACATTGTACTAGTTAAAACCCGGCTATTCAATTGGCCCACAAGGTGATTTGTTTCGGCCCTTCAAGTAGCCTAGTGTTAAAAAGACATCTCTAGAATAAATTAAGTTCAGTCAGACAACGAACCCTAGAGTTATGAAGTGATGCGCCTCTGTTCTGTTCGACACGAGTCCTGAAGAGCCCTGGATTAAAGGTTGTCCCTGTTCCTCACCTAGCGCTGTCTGTAGACATTCTTTCTCCCTTAGCTGATGTTTAATACGTGTGTGTTACGGTCAAAAGTGTGGACGTGTGAAACCCTGAACATCACACTTATACGTGCTTCTTCCTCAAAACTGTTAAGAACAAAATAGCACACAGAATGTCTTTGTACGAAGCTTCCCTTCATTGGAACTAAGAGGCCCAACAAATCTCAAACCCAAAGTGTGTGTGCTGTGTGTGTGTGTGTGTGTATATGTGTGAGTGTGTGCTAATTCTAAACTGCCACAATGTTTAAAAAGTCACACAGAGGAGACACGCTTTAGCAGTACAGGGAGGGGAGAGGGGTGTGACTAAGACAGACAGACACAAACATACGCACAAAAACACACAAACACACAAGAAGTGTTGCATACCTCGGGCCTCGGCTGCTTCTACGGTGGCTGTGTAAGCGTGAGTAGCAGTGACATGCCCAAAACGAACGGAGAGAGAGTGAGTCACATTATCAATGCAAAACAAATCAGAGAAATCAGACAAGCACCAGAGAAAAACAAAACAAAACAAAACAAAAACAAACAAAACCCCCCAAAATCCATCATTCATTCCCGCATAGTCAAAATTCTAAGCGGTATCAGCTTTTTTGTTTCCGATGAAATGAGAGCTTTTCCAAAAAACCGAGAGCAAGAATTTATGTTAATGTATAAAATAAAAATAGTTAATGATGAATTATTGAACTTATCGTTATTGAACGATTATATGAAATTATCGATGGGGAATTATGTGGTATAGTGGTTTAGTTTCTATAGCAACAGGGACTTGTATGGTGGACGCAAACAAAAACAAATTATAATAATAAAAAAAAAAGGTTAAAAATAAATAACTTGTCTCCGGTTTAGATGCTTTGCAACAGTTGAAATAAGACAGAAATAAAACAATGAGGACAGAAATCTGTGAGTTGCCGTTTTACTTGACAATCAAATGTTTTTTTTCTTAATTACTCCAAAGAGCGTGAGAGGGCAAATGCTTATAGCTGCTAAGTGATAACAGTGAAATTGTCTATTTTTGGATATGTGTGTTCATTTCATCAAAAACAAACCTGATCACATTAGTTGGAGCTTTAAACCATTACAAGCATTCATATAATAATGATAAGATGTGAAGAAGGAATTAAGAACGGTTTCTTTTTTTGGATTTGAGCTTTAGCATGCTAGCTGCACTACGTTAGTATGAAGCGAGTATTAGGGCACCATCAAGAACTGATCCCAACACTAATCCCACTGCATTTATCAAACACCACACATAGCTGACCCTTTAATCTAAAGCAAGGTTTCAACAGTTAAGATTTATTACACAAACATCTAGTTTAGTTAAACTATATTTCTTATAAATATTTGGTGATTCTGACAGATTACTGGTTGGTATCGATCTTGGCCGAGTTAAGGGCTGAAATGTGCAATACTTTGGATGGTGGGATAAAATACATGTTTGGAAAGTGGTGACAGCTCGTGGTGGTGCACTGTGTTTGCTGGAATAAACTGGGTCACACTGTATAAGAGTCACAAAGCCACATGAGTGTGTCAGTGTCTCCGCAGGACGGAGTGTGTGTGTGTGGGAGAGAGAGTCTCCATTCTGTGATTCTCTGTATCAGTATAATACCTGTGTGTGTGTGTGTATGTGTGATTATCTCCAGACTGTGATTATCTGCAGCACTATAGTGTGTGTGTGTGTGTGTGTGTGTGTGTGAGAGATAGTCTCCATACTGTGATTCTCTGCAGCACTATAGTGTGTGTGTGTGTGTGTGTGTGTGTGAGAGAGAGAGAGAGAGATAGTCTCCATACTGTGATTCTCTGCAGCACTATATTGTGTGTGTGTGAGAGAGAGTCTCCATACTGTGATTCTCTGCAGCACTATAGTGTGTGTGTGTGTGTGTGTGTGTGTGAGAGAGAGATAGTCTCCATACTGTGATTCTCTGCAGCACTATATTGTGTGTGTGTGAGAGAGATAGTCTCCATACTGTGATTCTCTGCAGCACTATAGTGTGTGTGTGTGTGAGAGAGATAGTCTCCATACTGTGATTCTCTGCAGCACTATATTGTGTGTGTGTGTGTGTGTGTGTGTGTGTGTGTGTGTGTGTGAGAGAGAGATAGTCTCCATACTGTGATTCTCTGCAGCACTATATTGTGTGTGTGTGTGTGTGTGTGTGTGAGAGAGAGATAGTCTCCATACTGTGATTCTCTGCAGCACTATATTGTGTGTGTGTGTGTGTGTGTGTGTGTGTGAGAGAGAGATAGTCTCCATACTGTGATTCTCTGCAGCACTATATTGTGTGTGTGAGAGAGAGATAGTCTCCATACTGTGATTCTCTGCAGCACTATATTGTGTGTGTGTGTGTGTGTGTGTGTGTGTGTGTGTGTGAGAGAGAGATAGTCTCCATACTGTAATTCTCTGCAGCACTATAATATGTGTGTGTGTGTGTGTGTGTGTGTGTGTGAGAGAGATAGATAGTCTCCATACTGTAATTCTCTGCAGCACTATAATGTGTGTGTGTGAGAGAGATAGTCTCCATACTGTGATTCTCTGCAGCACTATAATGTGTGTGTGTGTGTGTGTGTGTGTGTGTGTGTGTGTGTGCGCGCGCCTGCGTGGGGAATTTTAAAAAGCAAGATGATCTTTGAAGTTTTTTAAGAGGCGAGAGGGAAGAAAGACAAGCAGGGAAAGACAATTAGTAAATGGAAAAAGTTAAGCAGAAGAGTTGGGGACGTGTGAGAGTGACGGAAGAAAGATGAGAGAAAAGAAGAGACTGAGATTAAGGTTAATATATACAGAGAGAAAGCCAGAGGCATGAAGTGTATTTAAATGCACACTCATAATCCAGTCGCTATCAGCACCGCTTCTGTTCTTTCACCTCCAGGGTTTGAAGTCAAACTCTAATGATTTTTCTTCAAAGGGACGTTTAACACACTGATGTGTCGGTCCCTTAAAACTTTCTGCTGTCTTTATCAGTTCCTGCAGGGTTCCACCAATTTGTGATGGCAGAAATGATCACACAATCAACTCCAGGATGTTGGGGGAGTTAAAAATGACCACAGATTTTTATGCCAATTTGGGCCAAGAAACTCTGTGAAACCCTGAAGGGACTGCTTTATGATTCCTGCCATGAACTGAGCCTCAAATCAAAAACTCTGACCTTACTGGTATTTACTAATCTAAAAATATCTAATATAAAGTGTTATGCAAGAGTTTTCACTAGGTTTAAAAGTGGCATGAGAGGATAAATAAATAAATAAACAAACAAACAAATAAATAAATGCAGCTTATATATAAGTATGATTTGAGACCCGGCACTTGCTTAGTTAGCAAAAAGTCAATAAGAAAGCAAACCAGTTTTAATGACTGATCTATAACTTAATGCAGCACATCAGTGAAAAAGTCAAACTTTTTTTTTTAACTTTTCAACTTTTCACTTAAACATGACTTGGCAAAATGTAGCACACAAAAGCACATAAAATAAACCGGTCAATATTTCTAATATTAAGTAAAATGTTAAAATAAACCAAAATAAGGGAGTGGGATTGTGACCCCTCGTCTTACAGGCAAAAAAAACACTGTTTAAATAGTGAGGAGAGGCAAGAATGAGAGAGCGAGAGAAGGAGAGAGAGATAGGGAGGGATTAAATGGGCAGGAAGCTGAAAAAGAAAGCAAAAAATGTTTTTTTTTTTCCCCTGTGTGTGTGTGTGTGCGCGCATGTGTGTGTGAGAGAGAGAGGTGATGGTGGGGGATTGAATGGGCAGGAAAGAAAGCATTTTTTTTCCTCTGTGCGTGCGTGTGTGTGTGTGTGAGAGAGCGAGATAGAGAGAGAGATGCAATGCAGGAGCAGGGGGTTAGGAGATTGTGCATAGGGCATGTGTGTATGCTTATATGTTTGTGTGTATGTGTGTTTGCATGTGCGTGAGTGTGAGTGTGGGTCTTACCGCTCTGCAGCGTCTGCCTACCCCCAGAAAGCACCCCGAGTGGCAGCGTCCCAGTGGGGGTTAAACCCTTCAGCTGTAACACACTCTCATTCTCCTCCCTGACACAGAGAGAGAGACAAACACACACACCCAGAGTCAGCACTAAAATAAAAAAGTGACGAGAGGAGAGTGTAACACATTAGTGCAAAATTATTATGCTTTTAAACAAACATGCTTCATTTTTCATTGTAAGCATTAGACTGTGTGTGTTGTGAAAGCATTCCTGCAGTGTGTGTTGTAACAGTATTCCTAGAGAGAGAGACACAGAGAGAGAGAGACACAGAGAGAGAGAGAGAGAGACACAGAGAGAGAGAGAGAGAGAGAGAGAGAGAGAGACAGAGAACGAGAGAGACAGAGAGATTGTGTGTGTTTTCTATGGGACAGTATTCCTAGAGAGAGAATGAGAGTAAGAGACAGGGTGTGTGTGTGTGATGTATGTGACAGGATTCCTAGAGTGTGTGTTCACCTAAGTATAGAGAAAACTCTGGCCATTTTGCCGATGGCACGAATCTTATTCCTGATCACCTCCTTACGAACAGCCGGAGCACCACCTGACACGCAGACAGACAGACAGACAGACAGACAGACGGACAGACAGAAGAATGTGTTCATTTCAGCCTGTAAATTGTGACTTGTGATCTCTACAGTCTTTAGCAATTAAGTCATTCGTCATCATGTTTGTTGTTTCTCTGCTCAGGAGCTGTGCAGAACAGCACGGTTTAGACACTAGTTCTGGCTGTAACGTGAACTGCAGGTTAATATCTAACCTAATACGTTGTTTCTATAGTAACAGCTCATACCGGATTGTCCAACGCTCCACATAATCAAAGGGTGCGTCCCAAATCCCGTAGTATTTATAGTATGAGTAATGTGTTCACACTGAAATTTAGTTGTGGTGTCGGGGAGAGAGAGCGTACGCCGCCCGCCGTAAGCAGAACACACGGCCACGTTTGCTCCTTTGACTTCCTGGACACGATGGCGAACGCTCTTCCTGAGAACGCCCGGTTACTATAGAAACGACCACACTTCACTATGGGCGCATTAATACAAACGTGATTTGAATAGCAGTCAAACAATATTAATGAAAATGGGACTGCTGCTGTAAAGCATGATTCAAAACCTTCTGACGAATCAGATTTGAGAATTCTTCAGCACTGTGGTGCTTACATGATCTTTATTGCTGAAGATATTATGCTTCAAATATTGTGTTTGGACCCCACGGGACAGCCGTCTTGTAACCACTAACAGCTTATACCAAAATTATTCCTCTCCTCTAGGAGTTGTGCATCCTCCTCCTCCTCCTCCTCGCTGCTTTCAGTCAAATTAGAACGTCGGATTTTGAGGCAATATACATAAAGAATAATGGCGTCTCATTAGAGAATCATCATTCGCTGCGTTTCCTTTGCTCCGTCGTCCATAACGAGGCGGTTAACGGCGACCGAACGAGCAGTCAGGGCTCTCTCTATCTCTCTCCCTCTCCCCGAAGGGATCGATAACCCCCATTTCTAAACCTCACAGAGGAAATGTGTCAGGCCAGGATATAATTACGCACCACTGAAAAAGAAGGCCAAATCAAATCAAACGTATCAGGCACAGTAAGTGGGCCACCAAACTCCTACATAAGAGTTTCATACACTTGAGGGATTGCAGAACTGTACTTCAGGAGCACTGAATTAAGGACAGAATGCATTCAAGTCAAAATGATCACACCTATGGTGTGTCACTTATCTTTTCCTTTCAAAGACACTTTCATAAGCTGTTACTGTCCTATCAGAAATTGTAACTTTGCCACACTGTGTGTATCAGGGATTCTGCTCACAATAGCAACTGTGAGGAATTGAACTGCTGGACGGAATCCTGTTTAAAGGGGACTGGTTAAAAGGGTCACTGGATAAAAGGGTTTACTGTGTGTGTGAATGGGACTCTGGAGTCGTTCTTCAGGCAGATAAGAACACAGCACTCAGGTGTGAAGCAAAGTAGCAGCTCAGCCGGTGTCTTGTCCACTTCCAAAGTGGTGACAAAGTGAGTTCACTGAACTGATCGAATGTGTGTTTTGCGTCGTATGCTGCTAAAACTGAGATGCAAACACACAAAGCTGGTTTTTCAGTGGAGCATAGCACACTGGAGGAAAGTGCTATCTGCCCTCTTCTGCATACATCAGCACAGAGAGAGAGAGAGAGAGAGAGACAGAGCGAGAGAGAGACAGGGAGAGAGAGACAGAGAGCGAGACAGACAGAGACAAAGAGCGTGAGAGAGCGAGAGAGACAGGGAGAGAGAGACAGCAAGTGAGACAGAGACAGAGACAGAGAGAGAAAGGGAGAGAAAGAGACAAAGAATGAGACAGGGAGAGAGAGAGAGAGAGAGAGAGAGAGAGAGAGAGAGAGAGAGAGAGACAGAGCAAGAGTGAGAGAGAGAGTGAGACAGAGCAAGAGTGAGAGAGAGAGAGTGAGAGAGAGTGAGAGTGAGACAGAGCAAGAGTGAGAGAGAGTGAGAGAGAGGGTGAGACAGCAAGAGCGAGAGAGAGAGACAGAGAGAGAGAGACAGAGCGAGAGAGAGAGACAGAGAGAGAGACAGAGCAAGAGCGAGAGAGAGAGACAGAGAGAGAGAGACAGAGCAAGAGTGAGAGAAAGAGAGTGAGTGAGAGAGAGAGACAGAGCAAGAGTGAGAGAGAGAGAGAGTGAGAGAGAGTGAGACAGAGCAAGAGTGAGAGAGAGAGAGTGAGACAGAGCAAAAGAGAGAGAGAGAGAGTGAGAGAGAGAGTGAGACAGAGCAAGAGTGAGAGTGAGAGAGAGAGAGCGAGAGCGAGAAAGAGAGAGAGAGCGAGAAAGAGAGAGACTGACAGAGAGTCCGACAGAGACACTCCTCTCCCTTTCACCTAGACAGTACCATTTTGCCCATTCAAACCAAACAGCAAACTGATACTGAAACTGAAGCTATTAATTTACACTCTGATCTAGACTCTGCTTTGGCTCTGTAAATGTGTGAACACACTAAATCTATTCTAGCTCTACAATATTTGAGCTTTTGTTTGTTCACTCTGACTAAAATGAACAATGTGTTCCTAATGATATCTACATTAACACAGTTTACACAAATCATCACTGAGCTACACTTTACAGTCATTTCTCTCACCACTGACTCGTCACATCGACCCGATCTGATCGTTATAAACCTTAATAAAACCCTGTTCAGCTGGGATCAGGTTTGCATACAGAGATCTAATAACATTATTCACAGATGAGATCATTTCCACCCAAACCATCTTTTCTTTTTTTCACCAAAACGCTGATGTTTTTCCTTCCATTTGGGTCGACGGCTCTAATTTTTCAAATCTCTACAGCTGGAAAAGTGCATAAATCTGGGCACCGCTGCTTTAATCATGTTTGCCGTCAGACATTTTTAGCAGTCGCCAAATGATGGATGATCTACAAGATTCTCTGAAAACTACAACAGGTCGGGAAAAGGATAGAAGAAAAACGAGATCCCGCAAGCTGCTGAAATCGAGCGTGGCAGCACACTTCACATTAGCATATGCCACATTATCACAAGTTCAGTGTTCTAGAAATAAATTCACGCTCCATGAACACGTGTGAACACGTGTGACACCAGCATGTGAGTTCATGGGAGTTGCAGACTTGAGGTGGCTCATGATAACTTACAAATGCCTGGATTTTTTTTCCTTGAAGGAAAAGCTGAACAAACAAAGTACAAATTAAATACATACAGTCATCCTGAAAATCTAATCCCACCTGCATGGGGCTTAAGAAAAACATCTAAATAGAGTCTTAATCAAATGTCATATATATACTGTATATATATCCCAATCGTTTTTGGGTCTGTATTAATAACAATGATTAATCAACATTAAACTGCAGCCAACAGTAAAAAGCATGTTGGTTCTTCACACACGCCAAAAAAACCAAGCTCTTGAGCGCACTTGAGCTGCTCACGTACTTCCTCACCCTGCGCTGGACGTTTTTAAACAGATGGAGAGAGATAGTGAGAGAGGACAGAGAGTTCAGTGTGAGACTTAGACATGCTGCTCTAAATAGCTTTAAATGGGTTAGTCTGTTTTCTCGCTCTCATCCAGACTCACATCTGCAAAAGCCGAGGAGTTCGGCAGACCTGCCGCTCTCAGGCGTGTGTCAGGGTCAGCATGAGGCAGGAGAGAATCAAACAGGGCTGTCATGAGTTTTACGCTACTTGGTGCGAGCTAACTACAAATCCTACAGCTGATCTACGTAGAATTAGCAGAAGAGAAGAAGACTCTGTATTAAACATCTTACTTTACACTAGATTGTGATCTTGGTGCTGCAGAATGCTAATGAAGCTCAAATACTGTATTAGATTAGAAGAGTGTGTTTCTTCCCACAGCTCGCTGCAGTGTTGGTCTGGTTTCAGACTTGATTCTGTCAAACCCTGCTGCGTGTGTGTTCATCTTCCATCGCCATATCGCAGTAAGGCGATTCTCCTGTCTCCTCTGTGCCCCACAGCATTCCCCTCTCACTCATGCTGCACTTGTGTTGTGGAAACTAACGATGTCGTCGGCTTAAACACACGCAGGTTACTTTAAAATGAAATCGGGACATAGAAGCCTTTGTCACCACACACACATTAAATCACAGTGCAGTCCCTTTCTTTGCATTTCCCGACTGAGGAGGTTGGGGTCAGAGCGCCGGGGATGCTATGATACAGCAGACCAGGAGCAGGGGGAGTTAAGGGTCTTGGTCTATTGCCCAGCAGTGGCAGCTTTGTAGTACTGGGGCTCGAACCCTGACCTTCCGATCAACTCAGAGCAGATCTGACGATGAAATGCGTTCAATGTTCACGGGATTCATGGCAAAGTTCCAGTGAGTCCAGAAAACTCCCACCACGTCCTACAGGAAGTCTAGTGCTGGGTTCCATGCTGCACTTTAACGTTACTGATTTTCCATTCGGACCGTGATCTGTTGCAGACTAGACTTCCAGAGTAAAAGCGCCTGCAGTTTAATCAGCAGAATGAGTAATAAACATTGCTGTATACTGTAATATCTTCTTCAGGATCATCATCATCATCATCATCAGGAGATTCGTTCACCAGGATTTCACAAGTCCACCAACTTTAAACAGCAGGTTGGATTGACCTTTAACTTTGTAGGTCAACATTTTAGTGTTTTTTTGTCTTTTCTTTCACTTCAAGTGCTTTTCAAATGAAGAACCCAAAACATTAATATTTCCCAGAAGTTAAGATTTTATTTATTTAATATAACTTCTAAAATCATTCATAATTCTTAATTAATATGTTTGTTTATCCGTCCCGTCTGCTGAAGAGACGTGAAGAGCTCAGTGAAAAGCCTTGAGCTGAATCCCTCAGCAGTGTGGAATTAGTTCTTTCATACATGCTCAAGGTTAGCAAACTGCTTTGTAACGTCATTGTCGCCATAGCAACTTTTACAAGGCTGCGACGCCTACGTTCGTATGAGCGAAGGTTTGTATAACGGAATGAAAGAAACGACCAAAAAAAAAAAAAAAAAAAAAAAAAAAAAAGCTTACCTTCACAGGTATCGTCTCCTTCTGACATGAGCTCATCGTCAGAGCAAATGTTCAACACGTTCACCAGCATCTCTGTCACTACACACACACACAAAATGATGTCAGGGTCTCAAACACCTTGTCCACCACACTCACACTCTTCTAAGTCTGGATCTAAATCCAGATGTTTAGATGACATTATTACATGATCACCAGCCAATTACACTCCTGACAGGACAGTAACACGCTATGTAACATCATTATTTATTCCAAAAACTCTTCCTTTCCCATTTATCCCACCAGCTCAGGTGGATCTACCAGCACTGCCCGACTGGTCCCACCATCTCTCAGGGTAAGAGGTTACAGCAAGACTCTTTTCTGTTCTGGCACCGAGGTGATGAAATGAACTTCCCCTAGATGTCTGAACAGCTGAGTCACCGGCTGTCTTTAAACTACAAGTAAAGACCTACCTCTTCCTGAAACACTTATGCTAGCTCGTATTTGCCCTGTTTGTTTTGTGTATATATATATATATGAAGAGTATTTGGGTTGAAGGTATTGCTAAGTCTGTAACCCGGTGAACCAGTGTTGATGTATTCAGTGATGCTCTGGACAAGAACGTCTGCCAAATGGCGTAAATGGATGAAAATAACACTCCGGGTCACTCAAACATTTTATAAAATAAGTATTTGCCTAGATTTTTTTATATATTGCAATATTTTATTATGATTGCATATGTTCCCACTCGTGCAGCGTTTTCTAGACGTTCCAGGCAGGTTTTATATCACATGTTTAACTAAGTGAAATCACTTTGAACACAACGCAAAAGTGAAACAAAGAAAGAAGAAAAAATATTAAAAGCAGTAACGGTTTGTCCCGAAGGAGAAGAAGAAAAAAAAACAAACAAAACGGATCATGATCATGAAAGGAAAACGTTGACCATAATATTGTCTTTTTTTCTTCTTCTCCTTCGGGACAAACCGCAGGTTTTTGAGGACATTTTTGGTTCATTTGGATTTCTCTTTAAAAATGATATTATGAGGAGACTCTATGTGTGAGTCATATTCATCTGATTATCATTTAATTACAAACCAATCACAAAAATTATATCTTCACATCAAAAAATGTGCTCACACGTCAAAAAAGTGCACTTTAAAAACAGCTATAAAATGACTATCACTATAAAGAAAGAAAAATGTCAGCTCTAACTGACTGACTACATTGGGTTCTGTCTTTAGGTGCATCTTGTTACCTTTCTCTCCGACAAAAGGTAAAGACCACGTAAAAACGTCCATGAAGTTGGGCAGCCAGTACGGATGAGGAGAGCAGTTAAACTGCCGGATATTCATGACGTTATTCTCATATTTCAACACAGCAGCTAGAGGGAGAGAAAACCAGTGTCAGAACGTCAAGGCGTTACGGGTTTAACTGGATATGAAGACATTGTCTGGAATGGTTACGTACAGCTAGTTAACATTTCTAACTCATAGCAGTGATCTGTTAGTTAATCAGCCAGTACAGCCAGGATTCTGCAGTTACAAGAAAATCAATTCTCGGGAGTTTGCGAGTTAACAAAATGCGGCAGATTTTCCACAGATACGAGCCAAGACGTGTCGTGTGATGACTTAACAACAGGCGCTCGCTTCTATTCATGAGGACAGCGGTCATAGAAAGTCATTACACCCGTGTCTTTGTTGCTCGGAGTTTAAAAAAGAAACCTGCGCTTGCAAATTTTGCGATTCGAGCTAATTTCCACAAAAGAAAAACCTCCTGGAGACTTTACTGATTAACTTTACACAGCTAAGGGCGCATATAAATATTCATACAAATATCTGTATGCAGGTTGGAAATCTAGCAAATGTGTGTAAATAATCTTAGGTTTGAGGACTCTGATAATGTAAACTGTTTTAAAAGCTACTTATGACGTTGCGACTTGTTTTCAGCTGGCAGAAAGTGACACAGAATGCAACATACACAGCTTTCAGCATCTTGATTAGACTCACCTTTATTATTATAAACATCTAAGTAGTTTGGTGCTGAGAAGATTGTGATTAATGACGGGAAGCCCGTCGTCTGGCTTTTTCTGTACATTCGGTACCTAATCAGGGGATAAACACACACTCAATACGTTACATGTGTAAACGTAGCGATGATCGTGACAGAAGGGTTAGGGTCGCACTCTCGCACGCTTGCGCACACTCACTCGCACACACACGCGCTACTCACCCTGCGTCCTGGGCTTCGTGTGCTCGGATTATCGACAACAAGTTATTGTTCATCAGGAAATCGCACACAGCAGGATAACTGAGGAGAGAAACACAGTTAGCCCAAATAATCGGGTCGTCACGTCCTTTAACAAGAGCTGCTTTTATCTCATCAGGGAGACGAATGCGGACTGCAACACGCTAACGGTTATCAATTTTCAAAAAACAAACGATAAAGTGCGCTTTAAGATAAAATGCCATCTGATGGATGATGTGAAGCAAAAACAACTAAAAACACTCATTCATTATAAGTTAAAACTTATTCATTATATATAAAACTCTTTCATTAATAGATAGCTGATAAATTCAGCTGATGAATTTCTGAATGCTGAGGAAAAAAAATAATAAAGTCTTGTAGACAATTGTCATTACTGGAAGTGATTAGGTGGTCACGTGAAAACAACTGATGTGTTTGTGATGTGTGTATTTAATTTAGGATTTTTACAACCTTGCCATTTTCTGCTTCTGGGTTTCAGACCGGATTTGGTCACATCCAGCAAAATAATCATGTGATCCCAATCATGGATTTTCGCACCATGTTTCATTCAGTCAGTAACATATGCACAGTGCTAACACACAGTTAACACATACTTAACACATTACAGTGACTCCTTTGTGTGTCATGCATCGTCGTCACACACACTGGCACTGAGAACAAAGTGTCCTGAGCTCATACTGATAAATAAAAACTTCCCATTACAGAAGAAAAAAATAAAACACCTGTTAATCATTTTAAAAATCTGATAAAAAAAATCAATCAGGTTTATTAGGACGTTATGACCCGACTGTGTAATATATGCGCGCGTGTGTGTGTTACCTGTAGAAGTAAGAGCAGCCTCTCACACTGTTGTGACAGAAATGCTCCTGTGTTTTTTCACTGCCATAATCCTCACCAGGATCTGACCAGAGCAGGTCACACATTGGCCCGAAAGCCGGAGGCTCTTTAAACCGATCTAACTGCATTGCGAACACACACACACACACACACACAAATCATAAACTGATGAGATACATTATCATTATTAGCTACAGTAGAGGTATAAATTATTTATAATACAGACACACACACACACACATACATACAGATAGACACACACACATACATACAGACACACACACAGACACATACAGATAGACACACACACAGACACATACAGACAGACACACACATACACAAACAGACCTTGCGAATATCATCAAGGCAGCTGATTTCGGGTGACAGGCCCCCATGCACACACAGAAACTGCTGATTCAACAGTGCGGCCAGAGGCAAACAGTCAAACGCCTCCATACACGCGTCATACACACGTTCTGAATACTTTATCTTGCCTGGGATTGGGGAGAGAAAACACACACAAACACACACGAGAATGACTGTTTGACAGATCACAGCAGGGCCCAGAGTGTGAAGGCCTGCCAACTTTCCAGTGTTGGAGGAAACATGCCTTGTTAGGTGATGTTGCACTGGACACGTACACTAATTAGGAGGAAACACAGCACTGATTAAATCTCTCTCTCACACACACACACACACACCTCATCGTGCAGTAGTTCAGATATACAATGTAGCACTATCAGCAGTAGAGGACATGTAAGAGTTTGTTCCAAGGCCGATCTTTATCATGAGAGTGCGATCCACTCCAGGGTGTTGGTGCATGTGCGCACACACACACACACACACACATCATAGCCCACACATAATAAGGGCTTGTCTACTACATAGAAAGCATCATTATTCAGCTCTGATGTTCTGCAACACACACACGCACACACACAGATGAGGCTTGTGCTTTACAGTTTCTAACCAGTATTTGAACACTTGGTGTAAATCATGCCAGTGTGTCACGATAAGGTTTTAGCTAGATTGGATATATTCGATACCAATAATCATTTATCTAACATGCTCACATGATAAATACAGCATGATGTTGTGAATCACCCACAGCGTGTCTATTCCTGTGTCTTCTCACTCGTCTGCTCTCGGCTGGAAAGTGCTGTCACTGGTCAGTCAGTACTGAAGTGTAATAAAACTGACGAGCCGTTTCTGAAATCCTCAGACCTGACGTCACGTTCTAATGTTTTGTGTGATCGTGTTGAATGAAAAGGTTCCTATTAAATCAGCTGGTACAGAATGTAGAGAATATATCATATTTTTTTGTGTTTGCTAACAAAAAAAAGCTAGGTTATATTTATAATCAGTTAAATCGGTCACTTGGTGAAGCGAGAGTTAATGCTGTACGTTAACAAGGCAGGACAAGTGATGCTAACAAACATGAGCGAAGGCGTCTTGCAAATGAGAGGTGGAGCGATCTGACGATAACTAATAAGAGTAAAGGATTGTGTTCTGTTGTGTTTTCTTACCCCATGGCTGGGAAACACGGTATGTATTTCATGGTTCTGTATAATAACCTTCCTACTCACAGCCTGTGCGCATAGAGCACTAGACTTGACTTGCTGGTTGCCATGGTTTCCTGATGACTAGTGCCTTTTTTTTTTTTTACCCCCAAGTCCCTTTTGAAAGGACAGATGTGTCTCAGGGTTTTCTTGAGCGACATGAAATAAATCGATGCTGAAATCAACTAACATTCACCTAGACAAAGGTCGACTCTGCACTGACGCCTGTCCCTTCAGTCCCAGGGTGATTTTGGTAAACACTCCTCCAACTGTGAATGACATTCACCTGCAATACCGGCTTTTTTGTTTGTTTTTTTTAAAAGCATAGCTGGTTATATGGCCGGGGATTTCTCGGTTGCTCTTCCATAATGAATTTTATAAGAAGTAGGTTTCAGCATCGTTGCACAGCTCGTTCCTGCTCCCACTCCTACTGGTCCTTGCCACAGCGCTTTGCTTCTCATTTGCATAACTTTATGGTGTTGCCTGGCCACACTCACTTCGCTTCAGCGATCGTCGTGCTGCCTTGTGCAGCGGTCGAATTCACGACTCTTACTGATAATGAAGGACTTCACGCACACATACACACACTTACACTCTTGTTTGAAGGTAAAGTACTCTGTGAGGTGTCGGCATTCGTGGTTCCCTCGGAGGAGGAAGAGTGTAGTGGGGTGGTTGATCTTCAGAGCCCACAGATACAGCACACACTGCAAAACACACACACACACACAGAGAGAGAGAGAGACTAAGAATGAATCGGAGCATAATGGAAAAACCCCTGTAGCCACACAAACAGTTGGTGTTGTACTTTGTACTGCTGCACCGGAGGTGTTCAGTAGATACGGTATATTCTAACAGATACGTAAGCAGTAGGTTTCCAGTGCCTGCTCCATTCAGAAAATTAACAGCGCACAACAACATTGTGTTTTTTGTATGTAACAGAATCAAACATGGCTGCATTTTACCGCTGGTTTATTGAATCCTGTATTAGTCTTTCTGAAGCCCCAGTGATTTCTTTATCTTGAGACTGAATCTGTGAAGAAATGCTGCTTGAATGCAGCACAGTGGTGTGTGTGTGTGTGTGTGTGTGTGTGTGTGTGCGAGACAGAGTGAATGTGTTATATGTTTATGGTATTCAGATGGTGTGTGTGTGTGTGACACACTCCGCACTGTGCAGCATCTCACCCACGCCACTCATATACAACAGACCTTAGAAATCTGGAGGATTCCTTCAGCTCCTGCTTTTACTCAACATGAACAAGTTGTTTGGTTTTTTTTTTAAAGCTTTTGTGAGTTTGATTAAGTCTGAATGTACAATTCACCACATCTTATAGGCCACGTTATTATTCTGATATGCAGACATATAGAACTGAGAGCTGCACAGCAAACTAATATGATCCACGCTGACAGGATCTCAGCGTAAAAATCAGTGTCATGCCAGGAAGCCACCGTTTTATAGCATGCGAGCAAATACTGAAAATAAAAAGATAGGAAGGGGAATGAAATTCTTGTACACACTTCTGCACTTCCTCTTGCTCAGTGACAAAAACAGAGAGGAAAACAAAAAGAACAAATGAATGAAATGAAAACAACCTTTTAAAAAAATCTCTGATACTGGAAGGAAGGAAGGAAGGAAGGAAGAGAGAGAGAGAGAGAGAGAGAAAAAAAGGAAAGAAATGCAAAATAAGATAAAGAAAAACAGAAAAAAGTAAGAGATAAAGAAAGTCAGCGAGAGAGACAGAAAGATGAAAATAAGGAAGAGAGGAAGACAGAAGGTAATAAACAAAGAGAGGAAAAAATGTAAAAATTGAAATCAGGAATAAAAGACTGTAGGAAAGAAAGACTGAAAACATAACAGAAATTAAGGAAGATGGAATAAAAAAAAAAAAAAAAAGACAGACAGATGTACACAGTGCTGCGTTGCGTAAATGAAAGGTGTTGCCATGGTGATGAGTGTGTTTCATAGCTGTTGTGTAGGATAAGACAGAGGGAACACACCGGGAGAGGCAGCAGAGAACCATGATAGAAAAAGTTAAAGGTCATTGTGAAGTTGTGTCCTCTTTTTCTTACCTAAAGTCACCTACTGCTCAACAACACCCCCATCCCCCATCCCCCCTCCTTACACACACACACACACACACACGCTTCACCGTCCGGTCCTCCAGCCGAATCACTAAGGTAAAAGTATGGGGAATTACAGGAAACACTCCGGAGCAGCAGAAGGTTTAATTGGCTCATGAGGGCAACTCCACTCGGACCGGGGTCTGAGGCAGAAACCAGGGAAGGGGGCACGGGGGACAGGGCTGATGGGTTTCAGTGCAGGCACGTCCCCTGTGCTGAGCTACCCAGAGTGCTGTAGTGAGGTTTAGAGACAGTCTAGAGGGAGGAGGGGTGAGTCGCAGTCTGCAGTAAAAACCTGGAACACGTCCAAAAGATTGTCGAGGAAACAAACCTCAATCTCACTAAACTCCTACCTGACTCGTCTGATTAGACCAATGAGTCCATCCAGCTTTAACAGCATATAGACACGTAGCCTAGACTACCGCTAATCACGGCCTTATATCCGAATGCTCTTACTCCTGCTGGGAAAAGCTGCAAAGATCTTCTCACTACACGCCTCCTCATACGTATAACTGTTCATCAACCTTAACCAGGACCTCATGCTGGATGAGAACATTTTCAAGATGGCCGATGCTATTCTGTGGACAAGACGTTACACGTGTTTTTTAAAATTAACCTATGGTGTGTTTGACGCATGTCATTTGCGATGCAGGTAAGAAAGACGGCACAAGATGTTTGTTTCTGTAGCAACAATCCCAGCACGTCTTGAGATTAATCCCCACTCACAAAATGAACAGGCATTAATTACATTCTTTGTGGTGACACTTCTTCCTGAAGTCCAGGTGACATAGACCAAGATAGTGAACACTGATTTATTTATTTATTTTATTTTATTTTATTTTTTATTTATTTATTTATTTAATTTTCTGTGCTTTACCTTTCACACAAACACCAACTATTAACAGATAAAAGGAAGTGACTTGTGTGGACACTGGTGAGAGAGCAGAAAGGAAGCACGTGGGTCTCGGCGTAAAGGAAGCTTCTGTGTATACATGTGAATGTACAAGTGCTCGTAGAAATGAAGAGCTCTACGCGCTTGTGAATATCTTTGTGCCTTCTGCGGTATCGTGCTATGTGCCGCCCCTAAGAGTTTCTAGAACAAATCTTGTCCAAGCTAAAATAAACGAGTAGTTAAATGCATCGCATCACATCACCCAGCGTATATACATGGATTACTAGCCGTCATATGAATTAAAGAAATCAATAATGTTAAATGTTTTTTAGGTTAAATGAATTTTTACTGTCGCTATGGGGGCTGGGGGTGGGGGCTGTTACCATGGCAACAGGGTTGCCAGTCACCACATAATTCAAAAAGCAATTTAAATCTGCATAATCAAATTAGGTCAAAGCTGAGAGTCCATCATGTGCACAATGGAGATTGCAATTTAATGTATGTTTTACAGGGTAACGTGTGTATGTCACCTGGAGCATTTTAAATGAAATGTTAAACGAAAAAAATAAATAACCTGAGTGTTTAAAGGTAGCAGGTGGTGAGAGCTGCGATTGAAGTCCAGTCCTTTGTGAATGTCTGATGGCCAGAAAGAGACAATAAAGGCTACTCCTTTGCTTTGTAAGACACACACACACACACACACACACACACACACAGTGTTTGATGGTGCTCAGCAGCAGCGTCTCCACCAGCTTACCTTTCAACTGTGACATTTCACCACAACCCCTAAAGTAACCTCTGATCCCAGCATGCACTGCACCACGGTGGGTCTCTAAGGTCAAATGCCCCTAGAAACACGTGGAGGTGTGATCCAGTGCACCTTACTGCTTCAAATACATGTCTGAATTCACATCTGTGCTCTCTTGAGCTCTGCAGCTCAAACACGCCTGTCACTAGTGTGTATGGGGAAACGGCCGAAATTCACACGTATGACTAAATATAGTGAACGTGTTTCCTCTTGGTGTGTAAAGAGATGGGTGATAAAGTGCTTTGGCTGTGTTTTAACTGGTGTTTGTTTCATGTGATTGCGTTCCTCTTCGGTCTAATAACTAACTCATGCTGATTTTTTTACTGCTCTGGAAGGCATTAAAGACGATCACAAATGACTGTATATCTTGATATCTTGGCATATAACCTCTCCAGGAAATGGCTTAAGACTCCTGATTTGATTTTGTATGAATTAGTTTTTATCCTAGTATAAATAAAATCGATAACCTGTTTGTCTTAAGAGCAGAGTGACAACAGAGTTTTCTGATAGTTTCTGGTAGTTAAAGCGATATGCAGTATTCTAGATCTTGCAGTATTGCAACAGCAGCTATAGGAGATCCTTCACACAAATACTCATGAGAAACTCCACGATTTTCTTTAGTGAGACATGGATGAAAACAAGACTAGTACGGTTTGAATCGTCAAACTATTGTTTTGTTTTTAGACACGATTTCACATTGATGTCCACAACATTAAGCTTCAGGTACAAAAAAAATAAATAAAATAAAATAAAAAAAATCTAACGCTTTTTTTTTTTTTTTTTGTAAAACAGGTTTCATCACGAAACTGACCTTTCAAAACTCTGTTACACCTCGCAAGAGTTACAAACATCCTGTTTTCATCGTGGCTACAATTTTTTTAAGAAGACAAAAGAGACAGAAAAATATTTCTAAATGAGTTAGAAATGTTAGAAAACTCACCTCGATGCTGAAGTAACCTCGATCCACATAATCGCCCAAGAATAAATAGCGTGTGTTATTGGGGGAACCGCCGACCTCGAACAGCTTCATCAGGTCAAAGAACTGTCCGTGAACGTCTCCACAGACTGAGGGCAGAAACACAGCAGACGAGGAGAAACCATGACTACACGTTACACACGAGAAGATCGGCATCAAGAAATGTTCAGGGGCTCGTTTTTCACACTGGATTGGTGAGGAGATTGGCGGTGCACAATAACACGTGAAACTATCGCTTTCTGTTTATATTAATTTAATTTACTGTCACTATGATACTGTCGAGTTTAAACATGATTTCTTCATATCCTACATATCCGATTGAACCACATTTAGAGAACATTTAGAATATTTTGTTGGGAAATGAGCTAGCAAATAAATAAATAAATAAATAAATAAATAAATAAATAAATAAGCAAAGATGCGGTGAACATTTATGGTTTTCTGGGTGTTGCTATATGCAAATGAGCTACACACTGCACCTGCTTGGTAATTTAGCTTGACTCGCATCCATCAACACACACACACACACACACACACACACACAAAAGCGTTTCCAGAATTTGGTGAAAATGTTTAGTTTGGTTTATGTAAACATTTAGACACACTTTTATAAACAGACAGATAAACAAGGCCCAAAGTCTTTAATTTGGTTTAGCAAACCAGTTCTGATGCCAAATTTTGTGGTATCTTCAGGACACTTGGCTCACTCGATCTGCTCGAGTTTGATTAAAATGCGTCTGTTTTCACTGGACACTCCAGAAGGACAAACTACCCAGAAGGCATTGCTGCAATCTGATATAGGTGCAAGCAGAAGCGATGAAATTTAACGTTACTTTGTATAATATTATAGATCATTCCACCCTTCATCTCCGTTGTCCTGATCAGCGTCATGGTGCTTCTCATCAACGGAAATCACGACACAATGAGCGTCGCTCTCTACACACACTACTGGAGAATGTTCATGGACATAATTCTATTTCGAGCAACAAACACACACACGCACACACACTCTAACACACAAACTCTGACAGTCTGATGCTCTCTCAGAAAGCGGTAGCATCACTGGGATTAAAGAACATGAAACCTTTGACAGCTGAGGCATCCTTAGCCTTCAGACAGCAAACTTTAAACATGCTTCTATTTAGAGTTCAGCCTTGGTGGAGTTCATTAAAGGTTTCTACACCTTATCAGTCAGACAGGCCATGTTGCTTTGGTAAACTAATTACCCAAATTCTGCTTTGCATTTCAGCAGCATATAAAGATTTCGTTTCTGCAGCTGGAATGGATACGCCACTGCCACCTGCACTGCAATAATCTGTACCACATGTGCTCTTTTTTGGGTTAGAGAAATATCAGATCCTGAAATATCGCTACTTGTCAGTTTCACACTCAAAGCAAAATCTAAGAAACAAAAGTCTAGTCTCATTAGCATCGAATCAGGGAATGCGGTGTGACATGATGGCGTAACCTCCAGCTACAGCTTATGTGACATTAAAGACTCGGGGGGGGACGAGGGAGGAAGGCCGTTTTTATCTCTGCACCTGTTAGGGGATAAAAGAGGGGTTTCCTGTGGCCTCCTCTGGGAAATCAAAGGCGACGTAGGCAGCCTGGGCGGGACGCTAGTCACTCTCTGACATTTGAAACAGGTCCAATCAAAGGATTCCCCCTTTATCAAAACAAGGCTGGTTCCCACTCAAGCGAGTCAGAGAACTGATTAGCGCAAAAGGCAGGCAGGAAATCACTAAGCTTAGGAAGGGTCATGGGAGGTCATGAATAAAACTGCACAATGACGATACTCCAGCTAGTCCTGTAACAAATCGCTGGTCTAATGTCCCTTCTAGAAAACATGAAATGGACATGGCTGCGGCTGTGGGACTACATCAAACGCACTCACTTTACCTTGAGCACTTGTTAAAACATTACTAATTAACAACATGGGGAAAAGGGGTGGGGTTACAGGCATGTCGGTTAATATCAAAGCTCAATCGCTTACAGAATTGACGGCCATTAACGTATCGCGATGACTGGTTCGTTTGCTGGGTATAAAAAATAAACAAATAAATAAATAAATTTCCCAGAACTGCTAAGAAAATTGTTATTGCAATTATACTGCAATACAGGGATATCACAGAAACCTCCAGCAAGCACAGCAGACCTCAGACCTTATATATAACCAGAAATGAGCATTCCTTTAAGCCAGGGTTGTCAAACTCAGGCGTAATTATATTTGGCCCGCGAGATCATATCAAATGTGCATTACAGCTGGCTAGCCGCATGCTCCGCTAATACTACAAATCCCAGAATGCCTTGCCACTGTATTGACGCGTAGTCACGAACAGCAAGCGCCCCTCATTCTCTGTTGACAGTCGTTAACAACCGTGCTACAGTCACATCGGGCAAGTTAATTCCACTCTCCACAAAAATGGCCAAACGAAAGATGGACAATAGGAGCTTTCAAGACAGGTGGGAGGCAGATTCTCTGTTCACGAATATAAAGGACAGACCTGTTTGTCTTGTGTGCTAACGGAGCTAACGTGTCTGTAACCAAAGAATATAACATAAGAAGACACTAGGAAACGAAACATTATGAGAAGTATAAGGACATGGATGTAAAGCAGAAGCTCCAGAAGGCGGAGGAGATGAAAAAAAGTCTGGTTTCCAGGCAGACTATGTTCATGAAAGCAAAATCAAAAAGTGAAGCTGCTGTAAAAGCGAGCTTTATTGTGGCAGCAGAGATTGCAAAATCTGCCCAGCCCTTTAATGAGGGAGAGTCAAAAAGTGTATGGTCCAAGTTTGCGACATCGTGTGCCCAGATAAAAGGCAAGAATCAATGTGATCAATGTGCAGAGTAAATCAGAGTGTAGCAAACGGAGTTTGAATATATGTTTTCTTTATGCACTTTTCTACTCCAAGGCATGAACTGTTAATAGTCGAAAAGTTGGATTTTCGTTGAATGAAATGATTATTTTTGGTTGTTTTGTTGTTGGTTTTGAAAAAGATCCACTTCAAAAAGGAACTTAAAATGATCCAGTGAGAGGCGTCATTTATTTATTTATTTAAATAAGAAATGAACACCACTGATGTGTCTTTTATTTCAAATTTAATTTCTTATGTGTTTGTAATATCAAGCTCTGGTTGTTCCAAATCCTGTGTTCAAGCAAAACTAAAGTTTCTATATGAAAAAGGTTGAACATTACATATCAGTTGCAGTTCATTTTTCAATAAATATTCAGTTTGGCCCGTGACTTTATCTCAGTTTTATATTTTGGCCCACTGTGAATTTGAGTTTGACTCCCCTGCTTTAAGCAATCTGCTGCTCGCTGAGATTACAAATAAATGTTTTGGGGGTTTTGATTATTTTAACATTTTGATGTTAAAATATTTGCTATAAAACTGACGAGTGATGATGGCGATCACGCTGTGCAGGGGTATATTCGTATTGTGCTATTTTTATACATAAGGTGCAGGGCTAGACTTCAGGGTGACTCATCACAGTGAGAATAAAGACATTAGAGTTTACTGAGACAGAGAGGTATGCTGAGATCTAGGAAAGAACATGTAGGAAGTCACAGCCTGTGTCAGGTGGCTAATAGTGCTGAGAGTCACCTGTACGGAGTGTAATAGGCACGTAGATGTATGTAATGCCTATCATTATAGCTGTATACTATCTGCAGCGGTGACAAATTTGGTAAGAAGGAAATCCTAGCAACCGTTGAAGGGTTTACCACCTAAAGGATGGATAATATTTTCCCCCAAGCAACAGTAAGAAAACAGTAAGGCTGAGCATGGTATGACTGCAACTTAAGCATCATCTTAAACTTACCAAAAAAAGACCACAGCCCCTGAACCTGCAGTAGGAGCCTAACAACCTGTAATCGGTAGCTATGTTAAAACAGGGTGGTTAATATGTGTAACTAAATGTAACAGACATGTAATTATCAGCAATTTAACTGCAGCTACGCTCAAACAGAACATAACCAGCTGTAATAATAACTAAGCTACAGGCAAAACAAAAGAACACAGTATTTGTAATAGAATTTTAACTACAACTACCAAGAGTCTGCGTTCCAGTATTAGGTTAAAAGGGTAAGCAGCCACCTGTAACTGTACCCATACTGCTCCTGTAACAGATCTACATGGAATACGTAGCTCCAGGATTGTTTGATGGTAGATTGTGCCTTCAATGAATAAATAACACATTTTGTTTCATTACCTTCTGCTGTCAGTTGTCCAGCTGAAATGCACAAGTGTGTAACTACCTCTAACAAGCACGTGACCTCCTGTAACAAGTGTGTAACTACCTCTAACAGGCACGTGACCACCTGTAACAAGTGTGTAACTACCTCTAACAAGCACGTGACCACCTGTAACAAGTGTGTAACTACCTCTAACAGGCACGTGACCACCTGTAACAAGTGTGTAACTACCTCTAACAAGCACGTGACCACCTGTAACAAGTGTGTAACTACCTCTAACAGGCACGTGACCACCTGTAACAAGTGTGTAACTACCTCTAACAGGCAAGTGACCACCTGTAACAAGTGTGTAACTACCTCTAACAAGCACGTGACCACCTGTAACAAGTGTGTAACTACCTCTAACAGGCACGTGACCACCTGTAACAAGTGTGTAACTACCTCTAACAAGCAGGTTACCACCTGTAACAAGTGTGTAACTACCTCTAACAAGCAGGTTACCACCTGTAACAAGTGTGTAACTACCTCTAACAGGCACGTGACCACCTGTAACAAGTGTGTAACTACCTCTAAGAATCATGTGACCACCTGTAACAAGTGTGTAACTACACAAGTGTGTAACTACCTCTAACAGGCACGTGACCACCTGTAACAAGTGTGTAACTACACAAGTGTGTAACTACCTCTAACAGGCACGTGACCACCTGTAACAAGTGTGTAACTACCTCTAAGAATCATGTGACCACCTGTAACAAGTGTGTAACTGCCTCTAAGAAGCAAGTGACCACCTGTAACAAGTGTGTAACTGCCTCTAACAGGCACCTGACCACCTGTAACAAGTGTGTAACTACCTCTAACAGGCACCTGACCACCTGTAACAAGTGTGTAACTGCCTCTAACAGGAACGTGACCACCTGTAACAAGTGTGTAACTACCTCTAACAGGCACGTGACCACCTGTAACAAGTGTGTAACTACCTCTAACAGGCACCTGACCACCTGTAACAAGTGTGTAACTGCCTCTAACAGGCACCTGACCACCTGTAACAAGTGTGTAACTGCCTCTAACAGGCACCTGACCACCTGTAACAAGTGTGTAACTGCCTCTAACAGGCACCTGACCACCTGTAACAAGTGTGTAACTGCCTCTAACAGGCAAGTGACCACCTGTAACAAGTGTGTAACTACCTCTAACAGGCAAGTGACCACCTGTAACAAGTGTGTAACTACCTCTAACAAGCACGTGACCACCTGTAACAAGTGTGTAACTACCTCTAACAAGCAGGTTACCACCTGTAACAAGTGTGTAACTACCTCTAACAGGCACGTGACCACCTGTAACAAGTGTGTAACTACCTCTAAGAATCATGTGACCACCTGTAACAAGTGTGTAACTACACAAGTGTGTAACTACCTCTAACAGGCACGTGACCACCTGTAACAAGTGTGTAACTACACAAGTGTGTAACTACCTCTAACAGGCACGTGACCACCTGTAACAAGTGTGTAACTACCTCTAAGAATCATGTGACCACCTGTAACAAGTGTGTAACTGCCTCTAAGAAGCAAGTGACCACCTGTAACAAGTGTGTAACTGCCTCTAACAGGCACCTGACCACCTGTAACAAGTGTGTAACTGCCTCTAACAGGAACGTGACCACCTGTAACAAGTGTGTAACTGCCTCTAACAGGCACGTGACCACCTGTAACAAGTGTGTAACTACCTCTAACAGGCACCTGACCACCTGTAACAAGTGTGTAACTGCCTCTAACAGGAACGTGACCACCTGTAACAAGTGTGTAACTACCTCTAACAGGCACGTGACCACCTGTAACAAGTGTGTAACTACCTCTAACCGGCACCTGACCACCTGTAACAAGTGTGTAACTGCCTCTAACAGGCACCTGACCACCTGTAACAAGTGTGTAACTGCCTCTAACAGGCACCTGACCACCTGTAACAAGTGTGTAACTGCCTCTAACAGGCACCTGACCACCTGTAACAAGTGTGTAACTGCCTCTAACAGGCACGTGACCACCTGTAACAAGTGTGTAACTACCTCTAACGGGCACGTGACCACCTGTAACAAGTGTGTAACTACCTCTAACAGGCACGTGACCACCTGTAACAAGTGTGTAACTACCTCTAACAGGCAGGTGACCACCTGTAACAAGTGTGTAACTGCCTCTAACAGGCACGTGACCACCTGTAACAAGTGTGTAACTGCCTCTAACAGGCACGTGACCACCTGTAACAAGTGTGTAACTACCTCTAAAAGCATGTAGCCACTTGCAGTAGGTATAATTATATTTAACAACAACCACCTGCGTTCCTTTTACAAATCCAAATGTTTATAGGGTAGGCACACCTCTTTTTAAAGTGCTCCTGTGACAGATATACACCTGTATTGCGGTGTGTAACTATGCAAAACGGAAGTCTACCTGTAATAGGCGCCTCCACCTCCAGCATGCACTTCTCATGGCGCAGGATGTTGGCTCCGTCGTTGATGATGCGCAGCGCCAAATCCTCCTCCAGCCTTCCCTCCTTCAGCAGGTGAGCCTTCAGCAGCTCCACCTTGGGTCGACCTTCCTCGTAGAGCTCCTTCATGGTGAGGCGAGTCGTCGGGGGATGAGGCACCGCTACGGAGATGAAAAGAAGGGAAACAAAGCCAGAGATTTTACTTCTTTCAGTCAAGGGAGATTTTTTCCTAAATCACTGTAAACACCTCCAGGGGCTTCTTGTTGGTATCTGAAAAGCTTTACAGACATTCAGGCTTTTAACAAGTTTATTTTTTCCTTAACTGAATACTACTCGCTGTTTGTAGAGTGCCCCAATTTCCCATTGCAGATTAAAATGAACATACTATCTGTCTATATAAAGTGAAACATAAATCTTGTATAACTTGACTGATATTCTTGGTTTTCCTGTCATGTAGATAATTTAAAAAAAAATAAAAAATAAAAAAAAAAGAATAAACAAATCAAATGAAATATTACTTTTCTGTTTAGCAAACTAGTCCTTTGCTAAACGCATCATCATGATCAAATCTGAACAACATTTTGTCTAGAACTCTTCATCGTACAAAACCGACCTCGCTTGAGAGATGAAAGCAGATGAGTGAAGTGTCATGAAAAACGATACGAGATGCGAGTGATATGTTTAAGGTCATGTGAATCCAGCCACATTGTTTTTTTCTTCAGTCTGTTCAGTCTTACACATGGTACTGTTAGTAATATACTGTAGTGTCTTTTTATCCCAATGTTAAACATTAGCATAACAACGGTACAAGGAAAAAATGATTCTATATTAGTTTACAGTTTAGACTGCGTTTACTTACTGTATCTGCTTCGGTAGAGCTTTTAGTCTGGAGCGGATAAAGAGTCTCCAAAAAAAAAAAAACTTATTCAAAAGCACAAGTACATAGAATTCAAAAACAGAATCATTTCCTCTTCTTCATTAAACGGTGTCATCCTTGGCGTGCAGCAACACCAACTAAGATTTCCTTGTGAAACTTAAGCGGGTCAATGAGAGAGATGAAATAAAAAGGAGGACGGTGTAATACAGTAGCTGTCTCGGCTAAAAGCACCATAATCTAATTTCGAGCAAACTCTCACCTCATTAGGGAACGAGCAAGAAAGAGATGAGCAAATTCTCCCTAGAGAGATGTTTTAAATTGGAATGTAGCTCCAACTTCTCTCTGATTCTGGTGTTAATATATTGAAACAAATCACCGGGCGCATTAATTAGCCCGATGATGTAGTCTGTCATTTTAAAAGAGTTAAAAAACACACCTGCATCACAAAACCCACACTGTACGATAGCGCAAAATAAAAGGTTATAAATAAAAAAAAATATGTTAATGTTATACCATCAATACAACTGTGATCTGAATTATTTTTTCCTCACTGCGCCAAAGTAGTGAAATGTGTTTGCTAAAAAAAAGCAGAACAGAGAGAGAGATGGTGTGAGGATTGATTTGCAATGAGATATGACATCTTAACCACATTTCATGCCTACTGTAGTGTTCTGTTGTAACGGATTATTTTAAACAAATGGTTCTGGAGATCTGCCTGCATGCGTGCGTGTGTGTGTGTGAGAATTCTCCATTCTGATTGGTCAGAAAGTGTTGATTCGTTTTCTAGAACAACTCGCTCTGTTATCTTTTGTTATCTCCGTTATCTCCGGGATCTTTTGTTTTATGGACGTTCAGCAACATTAAATGTGAATATATTGTATAAAAGGCAAAAGTTACAACCAGACGTTCGGAAACTTTCTCAAAAGGTATGCGATGTTTAAATGTGCAGTGGCTCTTGCTATTAAATAACGATTCATCTAAAAAAAATTAAAAAAAATCAAACAAACTTGTGTACACTAACGTGTGTAGTGCTGCAGGTGGACTGTAGATGTAGCACTGAGACACGTCACACCACCATGACTTGGACTGTAGTAATGATCTGAACTGATTTGCAACAAACTCCGACACCTCGTGAGCTGCTTCGAGAATATTTTAAAGCATTTACTCGCAGTATCTCTGTAGTGACCTGATGGTTTATCACATCGCTGCATTGCTTCACCCTCACCAGAAATTTGCCCCAGACTATTCCGGTGGTGTTTCCTTACAGAGATCATCTGAGGATATATTCTAAGGGAAAAGCATGACACGCTTTGTTAACCACTCCCTTCATACAGAGCACTGTTTAATAATTTACACCCTAATGAACCACATCAGAAATGCAAAAAAATCAAGAATCTAAAGTAAGAAAGATTTTCAACCTTTTTTCTTTTTTTGGAGAAGTAGCTGTGACGGATGTTGTGAAGCGTGAAACCTAAATGAGTAGCTGCAGTGAATTTCTTGTAACCAAAAACAATGTGTTTTGCTTGTTATTCAGTCAGCTTCTGTGCACAAGCGTGACGGAAACCATTCCTGGGTTTGCAACAGTAACACCACGTTTTAAAAACAAAGAAATATGTCAGAAGTACAGAGTTACGAAGGTGAATAAATTTCATCTTCTATAAAGCTGGACAGGCCACAACCAGAAGTAACAAGAGATGTGGTCAGAACACACACACACACACATATGCACACGCACACAGAGACGTGTGCCCAGACACCTGCGCACAGACGCAGAGACGCGCACACACAGAGACACACACGCATGCAGAGACGCACACGCATGCACAGAGACGCACACGCATGCACAGAGACGCACACACACATTGCATGTCGGTCTGATTGCGGGTTTCGACAAAATAGTAAAAGTGTGGTTCGAGTACATGGTTCGCTAGCTCAGAGACATCTTATATTTTACCTGTTCATAATATTCTTATGATCTTCTTCTGAAAGAAGAGAACCGTTAAGAAGCTAACATGCATTAAGGTGTTGTATGAGACACAGTTCTAGTGTCTGTAGTTAAGGAACCTTCCTCTGGTGCATGTAGAGTGCAAAAAAGGAAGATGCTGTTTCTTTCACGGCTGAGGGAGTAAATACAGCGTGCACCTGCTCATTTGCCTCTCACTGTGGCAGTAGCACGACTCTCCAAGTCAAGCAAGAAGAAACGGAAAGCTTTCTTCATGCTAGAGGAAATGGTGAGCTTTCTTAATAAAGGCTGTTTATTTAAAACGCAGTATGAACCACATGACAGAAAAAGCATCAGTCCAGCAACAAATCAACAAGGACCAAATGAACAAGGACCGATAGCGGCAATTCTCTGAAACATGGGGTTTCTAATTAGGACAAATCTTAATGATTATACAGGCGACCGTGCTCAACTCTCAATTCTGACCGGACAGAAGGAGTTGTTTCGGTTTGAAAGTTCAGATTTACATAGTAACAGCTCATTTGCATACACTATACGGCCCATAGGTTTGTTGGCAGCTGACCATCGCAGTCATATGTGCTTTCTGAGCATCCTGTTCCACTTAGGGGCTTTTTACACCTGGTCACTTCATGCGTTTTCGGTGATCCGATAGCTATCCGATCATAAAAAGACCAGGTCTAAATGCCCTCTGAAACGTTTGAGACGGATATAAATCCGATCGCTCAAACCACTTCAGGATGTGGTCTGGGATGCATTTCAGATGAAACTGGACAGGTGTAAATGAATGTGGTTGTTCAAGCCACGTACATCAGCGCTATACTCCTCCCAAACGGAAGTACGTCACTCGCATTTCACTGCATATCGTACCCTGTATGTATGTGACAAATAAAATTTGATTTGATTTGATCACAAGTGATATTTTATCCAGGTGTCTCGTTGGGTCTTAAAATGCACTGCTGCCGCCAGCGAAAATGCGGCAAATGTTAAATGCTGCTTTTTGTAGCATAACCGTCGTAACAAATCTCGTCGTCTTCTTTTTGATTGCATTCTGAAAACTGCATAAACCAAAGAGTGTTCCATTTCAATTACCCCGGAAATGAGGCGGGGAAAAAAAATGCATTTTGGGCGGGAGTAGAAAGATCAGATTGATATCCGATTCGCCAAGACGCATTTATGTGACCTAATGTAAATGGAACAGTTTTAACAAATCAGATAGCTATCGGATCAGAGAAAACACATGAAGTGACCAGGTGTAAAAAGGCCCTTAGGCTCTTCTAATAAACTCCACTCTTCTGCAAAGGCTGCACGAGCGACGAGGTCTGGGGTTCAGCCGGTTTTCCAGTTCATCCTAAAGGTGTTCAGTGGGGTCGAGTCAGAGTGAGAACCTTAACACACCGTGTCTTCATGGATCTTTATGCACAGGTGCCTTGTCATGCCAGAACAGTGTCTGAGACTCTTAACTCCAGTGAAGACAAACTGTAACACTTCAGCAAACTAAGACATTCTACACAATTGTGCGCCTAACGTTGTAGCACGGATTTGTAGAAGAACCACATGTGTGAGATGGTCATGGTTCTACAAACTTCTGGCCAGAGTGTTTAAATAGGCATTTGGGTAAGGTGTCTCCATAGTCAGAGCTTTGTAACACAAAAAGTAAAATAAGCTGCAGCTTAAAGTTTACCAACACAGGAAAGCCGTGCGGTCTGTTTTGTGGTTTCTCTGTACCAAGACAAGTTGTTATGTCTTGTCTTATTAGCGCTTATGATCAGAGGACAGAAGAAGAAATGGAAGGAGTACAAGCTGCTCTAACATATGCGAGAACTTATTTTCATGAACTATACACTATAAAAGAAGGATTAGTCAGTGGAACAGTTTTGGTAGGAGATGACTGATGCACTGTGGGAAAGAAGACTATAGGTAAAAAAAAATAAATAAATCAGTAAATGTTAAACATAAGGAAAACAAATAAAAAGGTTATGTCCATTTCAGTAGGGCTAGTCATTAAAAACGACAATATCATATCACAATATCTTAAAAACACGGCGTGTATCCTGATCTACAATTTAGCTTACACACTGCCTGCAAAACAGCAAAAACCAACCAAAACTATTCAACTGAATGTGAATAGTTTTCTTTAAAGCCTACAATACGCAAAAAAAGTTGCTTTTTTTTCTTTTCTTTTTCACTTATATCAAATCGATGCCTTCTATTCAGTAGCATTTAATTTATAATGACTAAAAATGTAAAAAATATATTACTATACTTGTGATATTTCATAGAAGGTGTATTGTTATAGCATTTATCACGATATTCATATTATATCGATATATGGGTCAGCCCTAGACTGTTTTAAAAATTGAACTAAAGTTCAAAATCTCATCATTAATAAGAAGAAACGGCTGAATCCATGATCCGGAGTTGGACTGCAGTTGAAGCCGTGACCCAGAGCGATGTTTAAACGCCGTCGAGTGTTTTGATTGGGCGAACTGCCAGACGACTTGTACAGATGACTTTTTCTTGCGGCAGACGGTGCCATGTTAACACGTCGTGAGCGTGTGTGTACGCTTGGACATGTAGCTAATGCACCACAGGCTTAGAAAAGATTTCACCTAAGTAGGTTAGTGCAGGTCTGTGGAGAATCAGGAACAGTTTTTTTCCCCCATACAGAAACCAGTAAGATTCGAAGGTATATCTTTCCTCGGTTGATCGTTTTGTAAAGAAACTTTTTGTATGTCTGGAACTGTTCAGCCGTTTTCGTCTTGGGTACGTCGAAAATAATAAACGACCTTCAAATGAAGTTACGTTTAACTCCAAAGATGCCAGACATAAAAATATAATGTAATAAAAAACTCATTCAATATGAAAAGATTGTTCATATATTTAATAAAAGCTTTCGACTTTTGGTGAAACGAGTGAAGGCGAATAGATGTGGGAATGTCCAGGGTGTGACAAAGTTGAGAAAAGGTTATGCAAATGCGGAGCTGTTAGCGGAGCCAGTATATTGCAGGCAAAGAGCACAAGCTGCTTCTTCATCTCATATATGATTCAGATATACACTGATCATTATTAGACAAACGCCAAATCTCTCTCTTGGGTGAAACGCAAAATTGTTTCATTTTCACGGCAAGAAAACCGAGTTATTGTTGAGAGGAATGCTAGTGGCTCCACCCACTGATAAACGTTATTACTATGGCAACCAGTAATAAAGAAGGACCGCCTACTGATGAAGTCATAGTACAGCAACCTGTGACTTGAAATGTTAAAACCTCATTGCTTCCTGACATTCACACACCCTGTGGAACAGAAAGCCTGGCTTTCACCCATATTTGATTACAACACAGTAATAAAATGTTTCCTAGAAGTGTCAGTATTTATTTAGTTCAGCCTGTGGGAAAATCACTACTGGTGGCTTTACAGAGAGTTTGACACACAGAGCTAATATACACGAAGGGAAGTCAGTGTGTCTCAGTGTCTGTTAGGTATTTGTTTTTTAGTGGGACGAAAGTTTAACGCTCATTGGATGACACATCAAGGTGAGTCCCGCCCTGATCCGTGGCCTCACGAGGAGCGAATGGAGTGTAAAACAAACACAAACGTCCATATTTTTTTGGCTACCAGTGCACTTTGCTTCTCCCACCTGAGTGCACAGCTTCTGCTTCTGATGATTGGTAGTCTTCTCAATGGGACAGAGGGAAAGAGCACGACTGGCTCCAAATCTGGCGCGACCCTGACTAGGATAAAGTGGATAATTGAATCGATGAAGGAACTTCGTTACCCAATTAAGTGATTCCGCAAGTCGGTGCAGTGGTAGCACAACAGGTTAAAGCTCTGGATTGTTGATCTGAAGGTCAGGGTTCAAACCCCAGCACTGCCACTGTTGCGCCAGGGGGGCTGCATCATTGTGACCCTGAGCTCTAACCCAAACTTCCTAAGCTGGTATGTACAGAGAAAGAATTCTACTTAGAGCGCTCATTACTAACACAAACATTTGGTTGTGCTGAAGTGTTTTGATTGGCTGAAAACATTAAAACAAAACAACAAAAAAAAAAGGATTTCTTTCTTAGTGGGCAGTAAAGATGAGACGTGTGAAAGAAGAGCGTGTTCCAGTCTCTGGTAAGTTTTTGATGAGATCATCGTGTTGTCTGTCTTCAGATTATTCGCGCTGAACCTTCTGAAGATGAGCAAAACGATGATCTCATCAAAAGAGCGCCAGCCAAAGACGCCGTCATGGAGAGACTGGAAGTGCCGCTGGATCACAGATATAACCCTTTAAAGGGATTGAACACTGATACAGCAGCAGTGGGAAGAGTAATGCAGCGTTAATAAACCATCTTTTTTGGCTGAATAAATCTCACTAAAAATACCAAAGCAGAACACCATGCTCCTGAAGTCTGGGAGCGCCACACACACACACACACACACACACACACACACACACACACACACACACACACACACACACACACACACACACACACACACACACACACACACACAGCCCAATCAACCTCATCCTTGTTATGCATCAACACTTTCACACTTTTCAGGCCAATAAAACGTTCCCCATGTGTGAGCTTTGCTTCTGACTGCTGCTGCTGTAGCACTGCACCAACGTCATTTTGCCCAGTGTACAGATGACTGTTATACTTTCAGAAAGCACTTGATTAAGTCTGTTTAAATATTTCAAACGACTCACATAAGCTACTTAAAATTTCTGTTAAATGTAGTCTAAATGCGAAACTGAGTATATTTTATGCTCCCACTTTAACCATTACCTTGAGATCCCATCTAATGGTGTCTTAAGGTTTTTTGTTTTTTTTTACAATATTCGGCATCGTGTGTTTAATTTTAATTACCTATCTGTAGCCGCTGAGGCGCTTTGTTTAGGTGTTGCACTCAAGCCAGGTTTCTGCTCTTTGCTCCTAAGAATAAACGATCCGATCAATTCACTGGATTGTCATCATATCCAGGTTTACCATGTCAGAGCACAGTGGAGGAACAGAATCAGTGTATGATAAGTGTTTAAAATTAGAAGAGTCAAGGCTCCTGTAACTTGTTTTTTCCGCCGGACTCAGGGCCACTTGAGCTCGGTACACCTGGTGAAGTGGGAACACTGTTTTAAAGCCTGGGACTGGTCCAAAACCCTGATCCGTGGCACTCTTGTAAGCGGGGGCCAGGTGAAGAATAACTATAAAATATATATATATATATATATATATATATATATATATATATATATATATATATATATATAATATATATTTTTTTTTTTTTTACTCTTAGATCATATAGATTGTGACCAAGGATAAAATTTTATATCATAACCGACGCCGTGTGAAATAACAAACGCGTTTGTTTTTGCTTTCTGTCGAGTTCACGGTACGTTCAATAGAAATCCTCCTAATGCAAAAACAAGCACTAGTTTTTTATGTAACACAGCAGATTTACAGACATCTACTAGTCCAAACACGGCTCTGTGTTATTCGTCATTCAGCTTCAAATTCAGCATGCATGGACAAGCCGGAGGTTCGAAATGACCTGCATTAGAACGTACACAAGGCAGGTTCAGATTACAAAAACAGTTAAGATTCAATCATTAAGTTTTTTTTTTTTTTTTTATGGAGTATGAAGAGAGCAGGAGAGCTTTGTGCTGTAAAATAAAAACACATTACATTTTTGTTTTAAATAGGATACAAACATTTCCAGCGCTGGTCAATTGTGCAAACATGTTTCTCACTAACAGGAAACAACAATACAGCGTTCACAGAGTAAAATGAGTAAAATTTCTCACAGAGTAAAATGTCTGCGAGAAACACTGATGTTTTCCTGAAGCTCACCTGCTGAATGTAAAGAAACAAAACTAAAATCAAAGCACTTGTGAAGAGGAGCTTATGGTTTTACTCCCACTGAGAAAGACATCAGTAACAAATATGTGTCTCAGATGTTTGAGAGAAATGAACAGTTTTAATGTAGACAGTTTTCAAACTGAATGATGAATATCGAACTAAATCGTGAATATAAACTGATTGGTCATGAGCCCAGTGACGCATTAGGAGACGTCATTGGTGGCTCAAGCAGTTAAGGCTCTGGGTTACTGATGGGAGGATCAGGGTTCAAGCCTCAGAACTGCCAAGCTGCCACTTTTGGGCCCTTAAGCAAGGCCCTTAACCCTCTCTGCTCTGGGGCACTGTATTATGTGTGACCCTTGCTGGACTCCTGTATTATGATGGTTAGATCATTCGAGTCAAACCTTCACCTCAAACACAATGTATACTCTTGAATTTATTCTCAATGTAGCTCTGTATGTTAATGAAATAAGTGAGCTGTGTTCAGATAATCACAATACCTGCAATA
The DNA here is from genome assembly GCF_030014155.1 of Tachysurus vachellii. Lineage (NCBI taxonomy): Eukaryota > Metazoa > Chordata > Actinopteri > Siluriformes > Bagridae > Tachysurus > Tachysurus vachellii. The sequence goes on from NC_083479.1 coordinate 16,918,923, forward strand.
TGAGGCATTTTAGAACAAACGTATTAAGAAAAACTGCATATTTATGGCCACGCATGTCTTTCAGCTTAATTTTTAAACACTGTTCTTGGTGATATTTTCAATTAATTCCTTTTATTTAATGTAAAAAAAAAAAATTCCATCTTTAATCTTATAATATTGTATTATAATATTTTGCAAATATATTCAGACCTGCCGTGACCTATAACAGGACTGTCCAGCTGAATTCTCAAATCTGATTGGTCAGAAGGTGTGCAATATTTTATGCACGGCTCAGACTGATTTATATTAATGCATGTTTCTATAGTAACTGCCATCATTATACCCATCGTTTCCATAGGAACAGCTCGTTCACGAGGACCAATACGGCAGACGTTAACGATCGCCTAAGAATAATAATACCTGGATTTAATAAATGTTGTATATTTCTCAAAGGAGAAAAATTTTGATTTTTACATTAATATTTATGGAAGGAGTTTCAGTGATCAGCACTTTCTAACAAGCTCAGTGGTTTGCTAAGACTTCAGGACAGAGAGGTTTGCTTGTTCTGGTTTCTTGGTAAAAGACCAGCTATGGTTTTTATATAAAGAGAAAGGAAGTGTGTGAGAGAGAGCGAGAGAGAGAGAGAGAGAGAGAGAGAGAGAGAGAGAGAGAGAGAGAGAGAGAGAGAGAAGAATAGAACGGGGGCATAGAAGCGTTTATTATCGCCACATATACATTACAGCACAGTGGAATTCTTTTCTTCACATACCCCAACTGAAGAGGTTGGGGGTCAGAGTGCATGGGCTGCTATGATACAGCACCCCTGGAGCAGGGAGGGTTGAGGGCCTTGCTCAAGGGCCCAGCAGTGGCAGCTTGGCTGTGCTGGGCCTTGAACCCTGATCCTCCGATCAACAACCCAGAGCCTTAACCAGCTGAGCCACCACTGCCTTTTTTTTTTTTAAAAACACAGACAGAGAGAGAGAGAGAGAAAGGGAGAGAGAGAGTGAGAGAGATAGAGAGAGATATAGACAGAGAGAGAGAGACAGACAGACAGATATAGAGAGATATAAACAGGGAGAGAGAGAGAGAGAGAGAGAGAGAGAGAGAGAGAGAGAGAGAGAGAGAGAGAGAGAGAGAGATATAGACAGAGAGAGAGATAGAGACAGAGAGAGAGATAGAGACAGATATAGACATAGATACAGACAGAGAGAGAGAGAGACAGAGAGAGAGAGACAGACAGAGAGAGATATAGACAGAGAGAGAGATAGAGACAGAGAGAGAGATAGAGACAGAGAGAGATAGAGACAGATATAGACATAGATACAGACAGAGAGAGAGAGAGAGACAGACAGATATAGAGAGAGAGACAGACAGAGAGAGATATAGAGAGATATAGACAGAGAGAGAGAGAGACAGACAGACAGAGATATAGAGAGATATAGACAGGGAGAGAGAGAGAGACAGACAGAGAGAGATATAGAGAGATATAGACAGAGAGAGAGAGAGAGAGAGAGACAGACAGACAGAGAGAGATATAGAGAGATATAGACAGAGAGAGAGAGAGAGAGAGAGAGAGAGAGAGAGATATAGACACAGAGAGAGACAGAGATATATAGACAGAGAGAGAGACAGACAGAGAGATATATAGACAGAGAGAGAGAGACAGACAGAGAGATATATAGACAGAGAGAGAGAGACAGAGATATATAGACAGAGAGAGAGAGAGACAGAGATATATAGACAGAGAGAGAGACAGACAGAGAGATATAGACAGAGAGAGAGAGAGGCAGAGATATATAGACAGAGAGAGAGACAGACAGAGAGAGATATAGACAGAGAGAGAGACAGAGATATATAGACAGAGAGAGAGAGACAGACAGAGAGAGATATAGACAGAGAGAGAGAGACAGACAGAGAGAGATATAGACAGAGAGAGAGACAGAGATATATAGACAGAGAGAGAGAGACAGACAGAGAGAGATATAGACAGAGAGAGAGAGACAGACAGAGAGATATAGACAGAGAGAGAGACAGACAGAGAGAGATATAGACAGAGAGAGAGAGAGACAGAGATAT
>NC_083479.1:17295977-17320977 GCF_030014155.1 Tachysurus vachellii
TCATTCTGGGACAGAATATTACAAACTACAGAGTCAAAGAGAGGACTGGAAGTGACCGCAAGCTGTAAAATCAGGAACACGACGCTACCTGTTATGTACGAGCTCTGCCATGAGTTTGAGCACGGGTGTCGTGCAGGCTGGAACGTGATACCACAGCTCTATAGCTCGCTGGAGGATTGGGATGTACGATGGGTAGCTGGTCCATTCCCGGTTAAGAACGCAAACAATTTAACTCAACAAAAGAGGAAGGAAAGAGAAAAAGAAAAAGAAAGGCAGCGGAGGAGTAAAACAATCAGGCTGAAAGGATACATCCAGTCAAAGAGCATCATAAAGCTGGTTTTGGCATTAAAGGCAAAGGCGATTCCTCTCAGATCCCTCACCAAACCCACCAACGTCCTCTGGAAAGAAAGAATACCAAATATCTCTTCTTTTATAAAACATTCTTCCTGCTGCTTCACAAAATGCTTCTCCTCAGGACCAGAGCTGTTGAATATTTGCATTTCATTTTGCTTGTATTTACCTACCAACAGTGTGACACAAAGACAATACAATATTCCTGTCTGTCAGGAGTTTTTCCCTAACCTGCATGAACGGAACACTTGTGATGTTTTGCTGTGCACTGAAGCACCTCTAGTCTAAACCAGATGAGTTCTGGTGTGATGATAAATCATGTGACGCCTTCACAATGCCTGTGTGTACTTGACTGGGTAAAAAAAAGCTCACCTTGGCTTCCTGCTCATTGAAGGTGTTTGTGCTGAACATCTGAGCGATGGCTTCAAATGCGCCAGTCAGAGGAAGCATAAACTGCTCGAACTGGTCCTCATCCTCACCTGCAGACAGGGATACACACATGACACGGGGACACACACACACACACACACACACACACACACGACACGGACACACACACACACACACACACGACACGGGGACACACACACACACGACACGGGGACACACACACACACGACACGGGGACACACACACACACGACACGGGGACACACACGACACGGGGACACACACGACACGGGGACACACACGACACGGGGACACACACGACACGGGGACACACACGACATGGGGACACACAAGACACGGGGACACACAAGACACGGGGACACACAAGACACGGGGACACACAAGACACGGGGACACACAAGACACGGGGACACACACGACACGGGGACACACACGACACGGGGGGACACACACGACACGGGGACACACACGACACGGGGACACACACGACACGGGGACACACACGACACGGGGACACACACGACACGGGGACACACACGACACGGGGACACACACATGACACAGGGACACACACATGACACAGGGACACACACATGACACAGGGACACACACACACACACACGACACAGGGACACACACACACACACATGACACAGGGACACACACACACACATGACACAGGGACACACACACACACACATGACACAGGGACACACACACACACGACACAGGGACACACACACACACGACACAGGGACACACACACACACGACACAGGGACACACACACACACGACACAGGGACACACACACACACGACACAGGGACACACACACACGACACAGGGACACACACACACGACACAGGGACACACACACACGACACAGGGACACACACACACACGACACAGGGACACACACACACACGACACAGGGACACACACACACACGACACAGGGACACACACACACACATGACACAGGGACACACACACACACATGACACAGGGACACACACACACACATGACACAGGGACACACACACGACACAGGGACACACACACACATGACACAGGGACACACACACGACACAGGGACACACACACGACACAGGGACACACACACGACACAGGGACACACACACGACACAGGGACACACACACACGACACAGGGACACACACACACGACACAGGGACACACACACACACGACACAGGGACACACACACACACGACACAGGGACACACACACACACGACACAGGGACACACACACACGACACAGGGACACACACACACGACACAGGGACACACACACACACACGACACAGGGACACACACACACACACACACGACACAGGGACACACACACACGACACAGGGACACACACACACACGACACAGGGACACACACACACACGACACACACACACGACACAGGGACACACACACACACGACACAGGGACACACACACACACGACACAGGGACACACACACACACGACACAGGGACACACACACACACGACACAGGGACACACACACACACGACACAGGGACACACACACACACGACACAGGGACACACACACACACGACACAGGGACACACACACACACGACACAGGGACACACACACACACGACACAGGGACACACACACACACGACACAGGGACACACACACGACACAGGGACACACACACGACACACGACACAGGGACACACACACACGACACAGGGACACACACACACACACGACACAGGGACACACACACACACACGACACAGGGACACACACACACACACGACACAGGGACACACACACACGCACACACTATTATTACATGATACACACGATCATTATTATTGTATTTTTAGGCCATTTTTAACTAATACACCAACTAATAATAAGAAACGTAATGAAACGCACCGAGATCCACCATGAGCAGGCGTCCTAATGCTGTGTAAAACGTGGTTCTACACCTCATATCACTCATATTGGACTGATTGTTCACACCCAGGAAGGAGAAGTGTTCACTCTGTACAAAATACATGAGAATCACAACTACATCAACACGCTGCAAACACACACACAACCTAATACATCAAACACAACAGCAGGAACACACGATTGCCTGGATTGAGCTTAAGGGTGTGGAACAAAAAGGACGTACCGTGTGGTTGTTGAGCATGAACTGGACGGCGCTGAGCTTCACCAGTTTCCTCACACTGCTGTACGTGCAGCACAGAGGTTAAGGAAGCACACAAGCACAAAACAACACCGAGGGCTTCCTACAGTCGGCTACAACAGCAAGAATTCTTATCCGACATCCATCCCTTCCCCCCCCCCCATTCACTTTAATACATATTTCTAGAAATGATGATCAAGGAAAATGAGTATTCATTTCAATCAAGGAAAAGGATATCCGATGGAGAGATCGTTGAGAAGCTGTAGTGTTTTGGACGTGATTGGTTCACACTGTCCCCAGTACTTCAGATTAGTGATTCTAAAACACAACACACACAAAACCAAAAGACATTAAAAGAATAATATAGTAATAATAATAGTGTCTAATATAATATCATGTATGAGGCTTCCGGTTAATCAGTACAGATTCTTAAAGGGAGAACACTAGTGCAAACTACAACATCACTTTTTATATCTCCACCGAAAATAAGAGTTCTGATGATCGATAGAGAAAAACAGCTGAGTGAGTGTAATGAATATGTTCTGTGTGTGGCTGTTGTTGTGTGATCACTGTGTCACTCACATTTTGCCGATAAACACACTGAGTACCATCGTCTCGTCATTGAGTCCCAGCACCTCTGAAAGCCGCCGGTACAACTAAGGAACATGGAGACGGAGGCAGACAGACACACGGAGGCAGACAGACACACGGAGGCAGACAGACACACGGAGGCAGACAGACACACGGAGGCAGACAGACACACATACACGCACAGAGAGACACACACAAAGAGCGACAGACAGACAGACAGAGCGACAGAGACAGACAGAGCGACAGACAGACAGACAGAGCGACAGACAGACAGAAATTCGTTTAGTTACTGCTTTCTGGTAACTTTTTTCTAGATAATGGTCTACAGAAAGTAGAAATCCTTTAACAGCTCTCAAACCTGCCTAATCGTAATATGTGAATATTCATAGGTGTTAATGAACCACTAAGATAAAGGGGAAAACACGTGTAATGTGCCGTAACCCTGTTCATTTCCACTGCAATTAATCTGTGCTGTCAGACGTGAAATAAAGCGTGGTCATCATTACGGTCATCATTACGGTCATCATTACCAGCCCAATAAAAACATGTCCTAAACAATGTTCTTCTCTTCTGTACTAAAGCAATTTGATGTATTTTTGACATCTGTCCATTTACTCTACTGTGTATAGACAGGGGACCTGCAGGAGGAAAGGGGGGGGTGGGGGTGGGGGGGGTGGTCAGTGGTTAAGAATTACATCAGATCTGAGTTTAAATCCCATCACTGCAATGCTTCTACTTGGGCCCTTGAGCAAGGCCCTTAACTGCTCAGTTGTATAAATGAGATAAAGGTCTGCCAAATGACTATAATGTAAATCTTAGGGGACTCTGAGTACAAGACAGGAGACACCGTGGACAGGGTGAAAAACCCACCTCAGGGCACAATCACTCTCTCTCTCCCAGACACACACAGGCACACGCACTCTCTCTCTCCCAGACACACAGGGACACACACACTCTCTCTCCCAGACACACACGGACACTCTCTCTCTCTCCCAGACACACAGGGGCACACGGACACTCTCTCTCTCTCCCAGACACACAGGGGCACACGCACTCTCTCTCTCTCCCAGACACACAGGGGCACACGCACTCTCTCTCTCTCCCAGACACACAGGGGCACACGCACTCTCTCTCTCCCAGACACACAGGGGCACACGCACTCTCTCTCTCCCAGACACACAGGGGCACACGCACTCTCTCTCTCCCAGACACACAGGGGCACACGCACTCTCTCTCTCCCAGACACACAGGGGCACACGCACTCTCTCTCTCCCAGACACACAGGGGCACACGCACTCTCTCTCTCCCAGACACACAGGGGCACACGCACTCTCTCTCTCCCAGACACACAGGGGCACACGCACTCTCTCTCTCCCAGACACACAGGGGCACACGCACTCTCTCTCTCCCAGACACACAGGGGCACACGCACTCTCTCTCTCCCAGACACACAGGGGCACACGCACTCTCTCTCTCCCAGACACACAGGGGCACACGCACTCTCTCTCTCCCAGACACACAGGGGCACACGCACTCTCTCTCTCCCAGACACACAGGGGCACACGCACTCTCTCTCTCCCAGACACACAGGGGCACACGCACTCTCTCTCTCCCAGACACACAGGGGCACACGCACTCTCTCTCTCCCAGACACACAGGGGCACACGCACTCTCTCTCTCCCAGACACACAGGGGCACACGCACTCTCTCTCTCCCAGACACACAGGGGCACACGCACTCTCTCTCTCTCCCAGACACACAGGGGCACACGCACTCTCTCTCTCCCAGACACACAGGGGCACACGCACTCTCTCTCTCCCAGACACACAGGGGCACACGCACTCTCTCTCTCCCAGACACACAGGGGCACACGCACTCTCTCTCTCCCAGACACACAGGGGCACACGCACTCTCTCTCTCTCCCAGACACACAGGGGCACACGCACTCTCTCTCTCTCCCAGACACACAGGGGCACACGCACTCTCTCTCTCTCCCAGACACACAGGGGCACACGCACTCTCTCTCTCCCAGACACACAGGGGCACACGCACTCTCTCTCTCCCAGACACACAGGGGCACACGCACTCTCTCTCTCCCAGACACACAGGGGCACACGCACTCTCTCTCTCTCCCAGACACACAGGGGCACACGCACTCTCTCTCTCCCAGACACACAGGGGCACACGCACTCTCTCTCTCCCAGACACACAGGGGCACACGCACTCTCTCTCTCCCAGACACACAGGGGCACACGCACTCTCTCTCTCCCAGACACACAGGGGCACACGCACTCTCTCGCTCCCAGACACACAGGGGCACACGCACTCTCTCGCTCCCAGACACACAGGGGCACACGCACTCTCTCGCTCCCAGACACACAGGGGCACACGCACTCTCTCTCTCCCAGACACACAGGGGCACACGCACTCTCTCTCTCCCAGACACACAGGGGCACACGCACTCTCTCTCTCCCAGACACACAGGGGCACACGCACTCTCTCTCTCCCAGACACACAGGGGCACACGCACTCTCTCTCTCCCAGACACACAGGGGCACACGCACTCTCTCTCTCCCAGACACACAGGGGCACACGCACTCTCTCTCTCCCAGACACACAGGGGCACACGCACTCTCTCTCTCCCAGACACACAGGGGCACACGCACTCTCTCTCTCCCAGACACACAGGGGCACACGCACTCTCTCTCTCCCAGACACACAGGGGCACACGCACTCTCTCTCTCCCAGACACACAGGGGCACACGCACTCTCTCTCTCCCAGACACACAGGGGCACACGCACTCTCTCTCTCCCAGACACACAGGGGCACACGCACTCTCTCTCTCCCAGACACACAGGGGCACACGCACTCTCTCTCTCCCAGACACACAGGGGCACACGCACTCTCTCTCTCCCAGACACACAGGGGCACACGCACTCTCTCTCTCCCAGACACACAGGGGCACACGCACTCTCTCTCTCCCAGACACACAGGGGCACACGCACTCTCTCTCTCCCAGACACACAGGGGCACACGCACTCTCTCTCTCCCAGACACACAGGGGCACACGCACTCTCTCTCTCCCAGACACACAGGGGCACACGCACTCTCTCTCTCCCAGACACACAGGGGCACACGCACTCTCTCTCTCCCAGACACACAGGGGCACACGCACTCTCTCTCTCCCAGACACACAGGGGCACACGCACTCTCTCTCTCCCAGACACACAGGGGCACACGCACTCTCTCTCTCCCAGACACACAGGGGCACACGCACTCTCTCTCTCCCAGACACACAGGGGCACACGCACTCTCTCTCTCCCAGACACACAGGGGCACACGCACTCTCTCTCTCCCAGACACACAGGGGCACACGCACTCTCTCTCTCCCAGACACACAGGGGCACACGCACTCTCTCTCTCCCAGACACACAGGGGCACACGCACTCTCTCTCTCCCAGACACACACACGCTCACTCACAGTTATGAGCTTCATTATGAGATATGAAGTAGTTAAAGGGCCAGCCACGTAAACACCATTAAGGATATTGTTATAATTACCTTAGAGGACTTTTGCACCTGGTCTCCAATGTAGATTTTGCGGAATTGTTCAAAAAAGCTGAGCATGGCCAGCTCCAGTTTCTCGTTCCCGGCTTGAGCAAGCCGAGAATCTGTCAGGTTCATCAGCTGCAAAACACTAAAATACAACACAACAAAAATGTCTGACACTAATCACCACCATTCAGCATGTGTAAGTAACGTTAAAGACAAAAACATAAACCAAAAAAAAAAAATTAACCCTACAATAAATATAAATTCTCACCGACACACAAGTTCTCCGTCCATGGCGTCCTGCTCGTCTGTGCTGGCAAAGGAAACCCTGCCCCCGATAACGGCCCCGATGATGTACACCAACCACGTTAATCGACCTGAACACACAACGATGTTATTATTGTCAGCAGAAGAAAAACCTCTTTAGATTGTGGTGTATGAAGCGCTCACCCTCCTGCACTGCAGTGTCCATACTGCTGGAATTTGATTGGAGGAGCTCTTGGTAGGATTGTGCTGATTGGTCGAACAGCTGGACGAGCAGGGCGCAGGTTTTCTCGTATTCGCAGCGGCCGATAGTTGAGAGCTGATCCAGCTGCTGCTGCACCAAACCGGTGTCATCCAGTGGATCCTCCATCCCGTCCCTCAACACACACACACAAACACACATACACAAAACGGAGTGCAACCTATTTGTAAATTGTCTAAGGTGAGTTTCTGTGAAATCTGTACATCATCACTCCTTTAAAAAAAAACACAAGTTTGCGTTATTTAGAGTGTGTTTTTACCTCAGGATGATGTGCACGGACTCCAAACGGGACGTGATGTAAGCTTTGGTCACTTCGGGTGTGAATGTCTCCAGCATGTGAGGCTCTGTGGCTTTAACGTAGGGTACAGACGCGGCAAGGCGCTGCCACAGACTCAACAGGTAGTGAACGCTGTTGGGCGCAAACTCCCAGTGCTACAAACAATAACACACACACACACACACACCAAGAATCAGCCTGCACACAATGCATCATGAACATAGAGTAATGATACAACGATGAGAAAAACAATTATATTCACACAGTTATCATCATTTCCATTCTTAAAGAAACAATAAAAAGTTAGAATAGTATCATTTCAATAGGAATTGAATATTTGCTTCATTATTTATTCTGTTATTTTATGAAAATGGTAATAAATTGTGAAGTGTGTGTGTGTGTGGACATCAGTCTGCCTTTTCCTGTGTCTCTCTCACCTGTAAGCTGGTGACAGTGAAGTTTGCAATAAGTCTAATAACTTCTGGATAATTCTCCACTTTCACCAACTCGCCGAGCTGATAGTTACTCTTCAGTCGGGCCAGCAAGCGGCAAAACTCATGGTAATTATTTGGGTCCGATAAACTCTGTTAACACACACACGTACACACACGTACACACACGTACACACACGTACACACACGTACACACACGTACACACACGTACACACACGTACACACACGTACACACACGTACACACACGTACACACACGTACACACACGTACAATAATAAGCAAGAAAGCATAGAGAAAAGGAATAAGGATGTGGCTTCACACATGTACTTTGGTTTTGAAATTAAGAGACAGATCATTCTCTATTAGAGTTAAACAAAAAAAAGAATGAAATATCAAACGGCCAAATCAGTAGATAATTAATTGTGAGTAATTACACTGGTAAGATAATACTGGCATCTGCTCAACATTCAGATGTTTTGCAATCAATGATCAAATAGAATTAAATAAAACACACACACACACACAGGCAGAGACACACAGACACATTCGGACACGCAGGCAGAGAGACACACAAAGGCGGCAGGCAGAGAGACGCACAGAGGCGGCCGGCAGAGAGACGCACAGAGGCGGCCGGCAGAGAGACGCACAGAGGCGGCCGGCAGAGGGACGGACAAAGGCGCAGGCAGAGAGACGTACAGAGGCGGCCGGCAGAGAGACGCACAGAGGCGGCCGGCAGAGAGACGCACAGAGGCGGCCGGCAGAGAGACGCACAGAGGCGGCCGGCAGAGAGACGCACAGAGGCGGCCGGCAGAGAGACGCACAGAGGCGGCCGGCAGAGGGACGGACAGAGGCGGCCGGCAGAGAGACGCACAGAGGCGGCCGGCAGAGAGACGCACAGAGGCGGCCGGCAGAGAGACGCACAGAGGCGGCAGGCAGAGAGACGCACAGAGGCGGCAGGCAGAGAGACGCACAGAGGCGCAGGCAGAGAGACGCACAGAGGCAGCAGGCAGAGAGACGCACAGAGGCGGCAGGCAGAGAGACGCACAGAGGCGGCAGGCAGAGAGATGTACAAAGGCGCAGGCAGAGAGACGCACAGAGGCCGCCGGCAGAGAGACGCACAGAGGCGGCAGGCAGAGAGACGCACAAAGGCGCAGGCAGAGAGACGCACAGAGGCAGCAGGCAGAGAGACGCACAGAGGCGGCAGGCAGAGAGACGTACAAAGGCGCAGGCAGAGAGACGCACAGAGGCCGCCGGCAGAGAGACGCACAGAGGCGGCAGGCAGAGAGACGCACAAAGGCGGCAGGCAGAGAGACGCACAGAGGCGGCAGGCAGAGAGACGCACAGAGGCGGCAGGCAGAGAGACGCACAGAAGCCGCCGGCAGAGAGACGCACAGAAGCCGCCGGCAGAGAGACGCACAGAGGCGGCCGGCAGAGAGACGCACAGAGGCGGCCGGCAGAGAGACGCACAGAGGCGGCCGGCAGAGAGACGCACAGAGGCGGCCGGCAGAGAGACGCACAGAGGCGGCCGGCAGAGAGACGCACAGAGGCGGCCGGCAGAGAGACGCACAGAGGCGGCCGGCAGAGAGACGCACAGAGGCGGCCGGCAGAGAGACGCACAGAGGCGGCCGGCAGAGAGACGCACAGAGGCGGCCGGCAGAGAGACGCACAGAGGCGGCCGGCAGAGAGACGCACAGAGGCGGCCGGCAGAGAGACGCACAGAGGCGGCCGGCAGAGAGACGCACAGAGGCGGCCGGCAGAGAGACGCACAGAGGCGGCCGGCAGAGAGACGCACAGAGGCGGCCGGCAGAGAGACGCACAGAGGCGGCCGGCAGAGAGACGCACAGAGGCGGCCGGCAGAGAGACGCACAGAGGCGGCCGGCAGAGAGACGCACAGAGGCGGCCGGCAGAGAGACGCACAGAGGCGGCCGGCAGAGAGACGCACAGAGGCGGCCGGCAGAGAGACGCACAGAGGCGGCCGGCAGAGAGACGCACAGAGGCGGCCGGCAGAGAGACGCACAGAGGCGGCCGGCAGAGAGACGCACAGAGGCGGCCGGCAGAGAGACGCACAGAGGCGGCCGGCAGAGAGACGCACAGAGGCGGCCGGCAGAGAGACGCACAGAGGCGGCCGGCAGAGAGACGCACAGAGGCGGCCGGCAGAGAGACGCACAGAGGCGGCCGGCAGAGAGACGCACAGAGGCGGCCGGCAGAGAGACGCACAGAGGCGGCCGGCAGAGAGACGCACAGAGGCGGCCGGCAGAGAGACGCACAGAGGCGGCCGGCAGAGAGACGCACAGAGGCGGCCGGCAGAGAGACGCACAGAGGCGGCCGGCAGAGAGACGCACAGAGGCGGCCGGCAGAGAGACGCACAGAGGCGGCCGGCAGAGAGACGCACAGAGGCCGCAGGCAGAGAGACGCACAAAGGCGCAGGCAGAGAGACGCACAAAGGCGCAGGCAGAGAGACGCACAAAGGCGCAGGCAGAGAGACGCACAAAGGCGCAGGCAGAGAGACGCACAAAGGCGCAGGCAGAGAGACGCACAAAGGCGCAGGCAGAGAGACGCACAAAGGCGCAGGCAGAGAGACGCACAAAGGCGCAGGCAGAGAGACGCACAGAGGCGCAGGCAGAGAGATGTACAAAGGCGCAGGCAGAGAGACGTACAAAGGTGGCAGGCAGAGAGACGCACAGAGGCAGCCGGCAGAGAGTCGCACAAAGGCAGAGAGACGCGCAGAGGCAGGAGGCAGAGAGAAGCGCAGAGGCGGCAGGCAGAGAAACGCACAAAGGCGGCAGGCAGAGAGACGCGCAAAGGCAGAGAGACGCGCAGAGGCAGGGGGCAGAGAGTCGCACAAAGGCGGCAGGCAGAGAGACGCACAAAGGCAGAGAGACACGCAGAGGCAGGGGGCAGAGAGTCGCACAAAGGCAGAGAGACGCGCAGAGGCAGGAGGCAGAGAGACGCGCAGAGGCGGCAGGCAGAGAGACGCACAAAGGCAGAGAGACGCGCAGAGGCAGGGGGCAGAGAGTCGCACAAAGGCGGCAGGCAGAGAGACGCACAAAGGCAGAGAGACGCGCAGAGGCAGGGGGCAGAGAGGCAGGGGGCAGAGAGGCAGGGGACAGAGAGGCGTGCAGAGGCAGAGAGAAAAGCAGAGAGAAGCGTGGCAGGCAGAGAGACGCACAGAGACAGAGAGATGCCCAGACGCGGCAGGCAGAGAGACGCGCCGAGGCAGGAAGCAGAGAGACAAAAAGAGGCAGGAGGCAGAGATATGCACAGAGGCAGGAGGCGCATGCGAATAGACAGGCAAACAGGCCCAGATTGTGTCATGTTATTCCAATTCTTCTGGTTCACAGACCTGTGGGTTCTCCAATATTCTCTTAACTCCATCGACTAGATGAGAAAGGAACTTGGCTCTCTCAGCGTTGTTGAACAGGGAACGCCGGACTGACGCGATCTGAACTAAACATGATAAAACCTAAAAAAAAAAACACATTAGATAGTTAGTTCAGGGAAGTGCAGTTAATAATATTTTCTGTGTGTACACTTTATATAGTCCAACTACAAAACCTCACAATTATCACTTTTCATTCATGTGTGATTATACAGTTACTGACTGCACCAGGGTCGCTGTTGGGAAGCCAATTATGACCAAAATAAATGAGAGAAAAACATCCAGGGAGCAGCAGATCTGTGAGCACCAGATCCTTGTTGGTAGAGCAGAGGTCAGAGGTGACAAACCAGAATCTGTAGAGCAAACCACTCAATACAACCGTGCTGAGGAGAAAAGCATCTCACAACACACAAAAACCTTTAGAAGGACTAACTATAACACCCAAAGACCACAACAGAGTCCCATCCTGTCAGTCAGGACCAGGAATCAGAGAAGAGAGTAGACCTTCAGCCCAACTGGACAGATGAAGACTTGACAAACGTCCCAGCGGATGATTCTGTTGCTAGTATAATGAACAATATCACAGATTTCACCACTGTACGTTTTCTTGTGTTCAGTACAGCAATGACCCTGAGGTCTGTGGTATGAGGGAAGGCTGTACCCTCGTCACCCTCCTGATATCAGCCCTGGTTCTAAATATTCTTAGAACCCTGTCCTAACAAGTGTGTGCACGATACACTCATATCAGGGTCTCACACACACACACACACACACACACACACACACAGTCAAGTCCACTGCTATACTGAGAATACTCCACCAGCCAAATTATATCTAGTCACAGCTTTTCCACTGACAGAACACACACACAAAAAAAAAAAAAAAGTCTGCATAGCAACAGATCACAGCTCCAGTCAGTAAGTGTGTGTGTTTGTGTGTGTGTGTGTGTAGTATATGTCTATAAAGTGACCTACGGGTACTGATAATGGACCTGAAACAGAAAGCTCGGTCCTTCACTTACCAGAGGAGAGAGAGACGGAGGGATGGAATGGTACAGATCGAAAAACAGCTGCAATGTCGACGAGTCCAGAAAAGCTACAAAACAGAGAAAGAGAGATAATGTTATTTAAGTGCTTTATTATAGGTCTGCACCATATGGCCAGTGATTTCCATTGAATATCAGTTTGGTCTTCAAAAGATGTCTTTATTCCTGTATTATTATTGTTATAATAATAATAATAATAATAATAATAATAATAATAATAATATTGTACGCGTATTTGTTAAAACTGAAATCTCCAAACCTGTTCAAGCGGATTTGTACACAGCAGGATGTTTTATTCAGCTCACACCGATTAAATCTAGCATTACGATTGTTTATTAAAACAACGACGAAGCCGCATTTTCTTATGTGTTCCGATTAACTGTCCTTGTGCAACGTCAGTGAACAGAGTCGGTTCAATAGAGTGTTAAATGAAAAAATAAGTGACTGAAGTAAAGGGCGATGAAGAGCTCTTTTCGAGTCGTCTCATGACCGCATCGTGTCTCGTCACTCAAAGACTCGCGGTCATGTTAAAAAGAAACCTCTTCATCCTGAAGGTCTTTCTGTACAAGTAGTTGCTACAGAATCAATAAGAAATGAATGCAAATGTATTAATACAACCCTGAGATCTACTGCAGCAAATGAATAAATAGCTTCCGAGGTAGAAACTGGGGTCAAAATGACGTTGTTTTTTTCCCCCTCTCTCTCTCTCTTTTTTTTTTTTTTTTTTTTTTTTTTTTTTGGAAAACTACTTGATGAAATTGCTCTGGATAAAGATGGAGGTGTGAAAGTCACCTGATCTCCAGCTGGTGGGGATCTGGACGGTGCACAGGTCGTCTGACGACTCGTCTGTGGACGTGCCGATGAAGTCGAAGTTGAGGCAGTTGTGAGCGAGTTTCAGGAGCTGCATTAGCAAACCGTGCTGGCCTTCATCGTTCAGGTTCAGGTTCTTTCCTGACGCCTGCAGTGACACACACGGCTGGTTTAGCATTTTACACGAGAGAAAAAGGGGTGACAAACAAAAAACACACAAACAAAAAAAGCCTGTTATCCAATCAAAACACAGAAATAATTAAAAGTGTTATTTTTATTTTTAATGATTTGAAAGCAGCCTAAAACATCAATAAAAATAATTAATATTTTTTATTAGTTTTGTTAATAATTAATAAATACATAATTTAATAAAACTCAATAAATGTTAACTAAATTACGAATAACTAATTAAATTCGAAGCGTTTTAACTGTGTTGAAACATCCAGTGTTTGTAAAAAGTCTGTATTAACTTTAAAATGAGCTTTTTTAATTATTATAATTGTGAAACGCTGGGAAAAAAATGATATAACCCCAAAAAACCTGTTTCTGCTACTCCAGCTGTTACAGATGTTGCCCTGTTTATTATTACTTCTTATGAGATGAGCTAGCTAACACTGACAAATACATCATTCACAACACAATAAATCAATCTTGTTTATGTCCAAGTATAAAACTAGCCTCATGTCCCATTTGGGAGACACAGAAAGTCCCTGGATTTGGATCATATGTGCAGGAGCACTGGACAAGTCGTCTTTAGAGGGTTGTAAATCTGTCTATCTGAGATCGTGGCTCGTCACCTGTTTGAGGAGATTACAGGAAAGTGTGAAGATATCAAACAGAGAAGAATCTCGGAACGATGACGCGATCTTCCTGTGTTTTGTAAGCGGATGCGTCGTATCGGCCTGGAGAAAGGAAAATACGAACGGTGAGAATGACAAAAAAAAACAAAAACAATTAAAAACATTTCGAAAATGAAGAATTGTAGCTGAGGTTGTGAGTTTGCCAAGCTGCCATATTAAAGGCAAATTAAAGGCTCAATTATTACTGTATTATTATTACAATTACTGTATTAACTAATAATAATAATAATAATAATAATAATAATAATACGTTATTGTAAATGTTGCTGCTTATTGTTTTGAAAATGTCCTTGATGTTTGAAAATAGTAATTTTGTAATTTTCAAAATTGTAATTTTTATTTCAATAATATTATATAATTTAATATTTATTATTATTTTTTTTAGATATTTATCCATTTTATTGTTTTGTTTTAATAATTTACTTTAAAGAGTTGAGTTTATTAATCATGTGCATGAATTCTACGTTTTTTTCTATAAAAATATAAATTTAATATAAAATCTTTAATTTATAATATTTCTAGTATTTGCATTTTGCTTTATTATTTTAATTGTACTAAAACATTAAAAAAAAGGGCTGAAAATAACTAAAATTTATTACATTGGAAAACAAATGAAGTGAATAAAGTCATGGGTTTAAAACCGATACTTTTAAAGTGGGATTAAAATATTAATCCACAATGTTACATAAAAATTATTGCTTTCAAATGCGACCTGTAGAGCAGACGCAGCTTTGTGTTTATATTTGTGTTTCCTTTAACGACGTTTCGGATTTATTAAATCCATTTTTAAATGTATCGTTATTTATTCCTGAATTTTCTCCCTTTTCGAATCTTCTTAGTTCTTACAATTTGACAAAGAACTGAGTGTAAATACAAAATCAGATTTTTCTGTTTTATTTCCCCTGGATTAAAAGGGAATTTGAGAAGGTTTGTGAATCTCACCAGCAAAGCAAAGCAGAGTGAGTGGTGCAGTGCTCACACACACACACACACACACACACACACACACACACAAACAGAGAGAAAAGTAGAACACTTACATCGTAGAAGCTGGCGGTGAAACTTACTTGGTTAATCTCATTGGTTAACTGGGAAAGAATCGTGACTCCGATAATGCAGTGTTCGACACTGTCCTGAAACAACAAGGAAAACACACCCAGGAAAATAAATAAATAAATTTATTATATATATATATATATATATATATATATATATATATATATATATATATATATATATATACACACATATATATATTTATAAAATAAAATCCCAGACTTGAACAGTGTGTATATTATGTATTGAGCGACAATCCTAAGAAGCCCGTCGCGGACGAGGAGATGAAGACGACCTTCGTCTCTACTCTTCAAGAGCAGCTGAGATGTGGATTAGTACAGACAAATCCTCGGTCGAGTCGCATCATCGACTTTCAAATCCGGCTAAATCTGAGCGAGGTTTTATACCTGTAGGAATCGTGTGACGTCCACGATGACATTCCTGAAGACGTAATCCTCCTTCTGACAGTCGAACCAGCCGAGTTTTGTGATTCGGGCGTAGAGCTGAATCAGAGCCTGAGTGACGAACGCAGCGAGCTTGGGCCGCGTCGCCAGGTAGTTCAGCACGTAATTACCTGGTACACACACACACACACACACACACACACACACACACACACACACACACACACACACACACACACACACACACAGCCTCGATCAGAGCCAGAGCTCTAATAACCTATTATATATTTCTATACTATAAATGATATCGTGTCTGAGTGTATTGCGTTTGTGTACATCTGAGCGGTCACTGTTTGTAGACTAGGTTCAGAAAATCTAATTGGCATGATAAATATTTGGCATGGTGTGATCGAGCGAGCGAGCGAGCGAGCGAGAGAGAAGAGAGATAGGGAAAGAGTTTGTGTGTGAATGTGAGAGAGACAGACAATAAAGGATGAGGCCAAATAACAGACAGACACATGAAAATAGAAAGAAAAACAGACATAGTCAGAGAGAGAGAGAGAGAGAGAGAGAGAGAGAGAGAGAGAGAGAGAGAGAGAGAGAGAGAGAGAGAGAGAGAGAGAGAGAGAGAGAGAGAGAGATTGTGTGTGTGTCTTACGGATGTCGATGCGCTGTTCCAGTGGCAGAGGGTTGCTTGTGCGAGACACCAGCTTGGAGAGGCACGTGGCTGCAAGCAGCTGAGAATAAGATGACTGCAAACACACACACACACACACACACACACACACACACACACACAATATAAATATATAAAGATACAGAACTCTCTCCTTGTTTAACAGATCAGGACCAAAAGTCCTCATTCTCTCCTCATCACAAACTTAGTCCTAAAGGAAAGGACCAGGCTGCAGTTAAAACTTTTAATGCAGTTTATTACTAGTTACTAATTACTAGTTGCTCCACCCGCTGATGAGCGTTACCACGGCAACCGATGGTAGAGTAGGAACTCCTACATGGTCATCTCAGACAACCCACAAAGCAACCCAGAGAAAATAAGGCAACAAGTCAGACTTTAATATCCTTTACAACTGATGATATGACCGTGCCTAACATCTCAGCTGTAACATATGTGTGGGTTTTTTTGTCTTATTAATTTCCAGATAGAAAACAAAAGAAACCGGCGAGTGAGAAAGTTAAGTAGTAGCAGAAGTGAGTGAACTTTTGTGGTTGGTTGAAACTTTTCAGAAGTGCGTTATAAAGGATTCCCGCTACACAGAGCCATCAGTAGCTCCTTCCTTAGTTGTTCACCTACTTGTTTATGGTCGTGTTTACACAGTGGTATGTATAAAACTAGAACGTACGTTTCCTGAAGAAAATGTGAATGGTGCTTGCACGTGGCAAGTTCCCCTCATTGTTTTGAGTGTTCTGATATGTCCCATGTTGTAAAAAGTTTTTTGATTTTGCATATTTTGGGGGCGGGGCTGCGGCACAACTGGAAGGCCAGTCGGTACACCAATTTAAAACTTTGTTCAGAGTATCACCCTAAAGGAGCTGGCCGAGTTTGGTGTAGATAGTTCAAAAGCTTGCCGAGTTATAAACCTCCAAAGTTTATAATGGGAGTCTATGGGAAAAAAGGCCACTTTGAGACCCGGTACCGGAAGTACCGGTACTCGGATCGCTTATAAAAGTCATAGCACACCTCTCCTTAATGAGCCGGTCGATTTGACACCATTCATGGGTCTAGGACAAAAGCTGCGGGACAAGTTACGCGCCGAAGTTTTGTCCGGAAGAGTATGCAGGATAGTAAGAATGATGCTTTGCAAGCACCATTAATAAGGGATTGGCGTTAGCAGCTCTTTAGACGCCTGATATTAAAAACCACAAGTAATTAAATTGTTAGTAATAGATATATTAATAAAATAAATCCGGGTGCCACCTGTTGGTGGGGGTCAGTGGGGGCTCAGGTGGTTAAGCCGCTTTGTTGTTGATTGGAAGATCGGGGTTCAAACCCCAGCACTTCCCAGCTGCCACTGTCGGGCCCTTGAGCAAGGCCCTTAACCCTTGATTGCTCAGTTGTATAAATGATATAAATGTAAGTCGGTGTGGAAAAGTGCGTCTGCCAAATGCTGTAGATGGAAAACGTAACTAAGCACATTAGAGCTCTGACTTGTCAGGTGACTTAGGTAAGGATTTCTGCATCTCTGATATAATAAAGTGGGGGGCACGGTGGCTTAGTGGTTAGCACGTTCGCCTCACACCTCCAGGGTTGGGGGTTCGATTCCCGCCTCCGCCTTGTGTGTGTGGAGTTTGCATGTTCTCCCCGTGCCTCGGGGGTTTCCTCCGGGTACTCCGGTTTCCTCCCCCGGTCCAAAGACATGCATGGTAGGTTGATTGGCATCTCTGGAAAACTGTCCGTAGTGTGTGATTGTGTGAGTGAATGAGAGTGTGTGTGTGTGCCCTGCGATGGATTGGCACTCCGTCCAGGGTGTATCCTGCCTTGATGCCCGATGACGCCCGAGATAGGTAGTTCGGATAAGCGGTAGAAAATGAATGAATGAATGATTATAATAAAGTACAAAACTAATACCTGAACACAGAGATATCAAAAAGCTACAAAATCCAAACACACCAACAAATTTGTCTAAAACACCGTAATCCAGACTTCCAGAATATCGACTCATAGCCTGAAACTTTGGCCAACTCTGGATAAGTGTGTCTGCTAAATGCCAGAATTGTAAATGTAAGGAACGAGTGTATGGTGCGTAAAACAACAAGGACATTAATCGTACACTCGGTCGTTACGTTTACATTTCGCAGACGCACTTATCCAGAGACGTTAACATTTTTCGTATTTCAATTTATACAACTGAGCTATTGAGGTTTAGGGGCCTTGCTCAGGGGCCCAGCAGTGGCAGCTTAAGAAGCAAACTAGTGTGTCATACGTTGTTACACTGCATTAGCTGAAACATTTGTCCACAGGTGAAAATGGCGCACCGTTCGAGACGGAGCCTCGAGGTGTGTGTTAAGAGTTAACAGTGTGTTAGGGGAGAGTTCGCCTAGATTAAAGATAAAATATTGTAGAAGCAGTAATTAGAAAGGAGTGTGTGTGTGTGTGTGTGTGTGTGTGTGTGTGTGAGATGAACACTCACGCTGCCTCTCTCCAGCAGCAGCTGGCATTTACTTAAACACTCTGGACTGTTGGTGAACTCGACGAGCGCTTTCTCGGCCTGTAGTCGCGTGCTCGTGTCCGTCGTCTCATACAGCTGCTTACACAGGATCTCTAGCTGGGCTAGGCTCTGAAACACACACACCAGCAATCTCCTTAGAGGGAAACACTTCAAGATTATGACGTTACACACACACCATTTATTTTTTAATACCAAAACAATGTCTCAACTCTGATTGGTCAGGTGGTGTTGGACTTTATTCCATAGGTCCGTATTAAGAACACTCTTGGTCGAATACGTAACCGTTGCTATAGTAACGGCTCATTCGCAGGGTCTTGCGTCAAAGTCACTCCACACAAAACTCAGAATTCTCAGCAAAAAGCTCGACTTTGCCGCGGCTAGTTTGAAAACTTTTTTTTTTTTTTTTGCAGGGAAACGATTTGAATTGGTGAAATTGCAAGCGCAGGATTTTTCTACTAAACTCCTACCGACAAAGACAGAGATGTGTGACGACTTTCTACCGGAGCCGTACTCTTGAGGCTGGGGGCAGACTGAGGTGATGTCATACGATCTGATTTTGCATTAATCATCATGATCGATCGCAGACACAAAATCCCAAAAGGAAAGTCTTTAAAATCTCCTTACACCTTTTTTTTAACACCCTTAAGTGACTCACTGCTTTGAAAACAGCAGCGATTATTAAATGGTAGCATTGAGAGGAAACTTTTTCGCTGGTTTGAAACTTTTATAGGGACATTATAAAGAATTATCGCCACACAGTCCGTCATTCTCTAGTTATTCGTATGTTCGCTTCCCGTTTGTATCGACACACGTGACTCGATTACACGTCAGTGTACTTGGGCTCTAGCTAATGATTTGTCAATTTATGATCAAGAAAAACGTGCTAAATGAATCGTACAGTCGTCGTGCTCGTGATCGCATTATAAAATCATACATACAATCCTTCTGCATTAAGGCTCCAGGTTTTACACGGTTATTTCCACCACAGCCGCTTAAGTCCCAATAGAACCTGTTTTCCTCTTGTTACGAAATGTTCTGCTGTTTGATAAGAAAAACCCTGACATTATTTGACTGAACGACGCCTCACTGGGCACCATACTGGATGACGCCCGACATTACGTTGAAAGAGTTTGTGGTTGATATCGACTGAATCCAGATCAGTGTTGGTGTGAGCCTTAAACACACAGACTTATCCAAGCACTAATCCAGATACTGTTATACTTCTCATCTCTAGTTTCAGGACCAAACATTTAGAAATGTTTTATGTCACGTCACCTGGTACTGAATTACATTCGAGCGAGTCGCTTAGTCTCAACCTCAGACGTCAAGCCCACTGTACTTCTGATGCATACGGTAGACACAATATTAAAAACACTTCAGGATTTTCGATATCATCCTCTGATTGGTTGGATTCGACGGTATTTCCGGGAGACTTTTTTTTTTTTTTTTTAAACGGTCCACCGTGAAACACAGCCCTTGTGACTCTCTACTTCCCTCATGGAAGAAGAAAGCTGTCGTGTCACATGTTAACTGTGACGATGAGCGCCCATGATCAATTTTCACACCCCTAAATATAATGCTGAACAAAAGGAACTGTGATTGGTTGCTTTACGGTTCAGTCGAACGCCCTGTTGGGCGGGACTTGGACAATAAAAGCTGTTGTGGAGCCCAGACCTTCTGCCATCAGTCTGAAAGTCTGTCTACTGCTGAAGTCATGGGACACTGTGTAACACTTACTGTGTAATATCACACACACTCATGTATCGCACTCCTTTCTACTACTGTGTACTTATTATTGACACTTTATTACTACTGACCTTTTTTATAATAATAACAATAATAATAATAATAATAATAATAATAATAATAATAAAAATAAAGTGTGTATAACTCTAGCCACGGTTAAAAGCAGGGTACAGAATGACAACAACCCCAGAAAACCACCACATAAAGAGACCAAAAAAAAAAATTCCTTTGACCTTAAATTCATTTAAAAGCTTCATTAAAAAAAGCTTCATGACTTTCTAGCTTCATTTTTCATTAGAACGACTTGTCCTTTTTCTTCGAGTCCCATTCCCACCCATATTCACAAAGCTACGCCAAGGAGATCTACTACAGATTGCCACAGAGCCGAGTGACAAAAAAGCTTTTCGAAATTTCCCTGATGATTTCCTCAGCCGCTTAATGCACCTTTACATCATGCTGGACTTTTATTTCTGAATAAGAAACAAGAAAAAAAAAAAAGAAGAAAAAAAAAAGTTTCGGGTTTAATATGCTGATACTGAGATATTTATTTATTTTTAGACGTGGCTCGGATACAGTGAACGCCCCTAACACGCTCCCTCGCAGGGTGTGGGCTGAAACACGTTTATACTCATTCACTAAAAAGCTTCGTTCGTTGCTGCTGATTAATATTAGAGTCTGTCGCTTTCGATACATTTCACAGAATCGAATTAGGAGAACTTGCACGAGAACACACTGAAACCATACGGTAACTTCGTATGGGGCTGATGCAAGGGTGTGATATCAAGATTTTAAGGAGGACCCTCGAATAGATGGGATGTGTAAAGTAAAAGATAAACACATACACACACACAAATACACACAGCTGCATGTGCTAGATAAGAGATCTGCATGAAGTTAGCACACTTTCAGTCCCACCAAAACACGCTAAATATTCAGCAAAGTGTGTTAGAGCAATCCTGCACCTGCGTTTGGAGGCGAACCTGCTGCAGTGCATTGTGGGATTTCATGACTTTTATACGTTTAGACTGCAAAAGACCTCAGAAATGCTCTGCGAGGTGAAAGGCTCTGGTCTCTGGCACTGGAATAAAGCTCACTGCACATTGAGCTGGAAATTTCTCTAAATCGTGAGAAAATCTTAAATTCAGTCAAAGCTGTATTACGTTGACCTGCGTCGAACTTGAGTACAGCCATCGTAGAAATGAGTGCGGCCATCACGTCGTAGCTCGTCTTCGCCGGGAGGAGAAGAACCCTGTGCTTGCAATTCAACAGAAGTTTTCCGAGGAAAGTTACATCGTAAATGCAAAGTTTTTTTGGGGGAAAAAAAAACACCACACTGCAATATATAGCAATATATAGTGATTTTTGGCCACAGCAATAAAAAAATAAATAAGTAAATAAAAAGAATTCCCAAAATCCTCTAGAGGTTGATTAAAATGCGTTGTACCACAGTGTGCGAAATCTTCAATCTGATTAGTCAGAAAATTGGAGCAACATCTAGACAGCAGATACAGCTGCATATTTAAAATACTGCACTTTTTCTTATACATTCTTGTTTCTATAGCAACGCATGAAAATAAGGCCAAAATCATTCAAACTAGGGTTTTTTTTTGTTGAAGAGCTCAAAGTCCCTCGCTCCTGAATTTTACTGCCTCACGGGACCGAGGATCATGGAATCAGCACAAAGTGAAAGTAACTACTACAAAAAGCTAAGTACGCTAAGGCGGTTTTTTGCGTCAGAGGTTTTGGCGAACAGGTCAAAAACCGTAAAAGTCACGACAAATGTTATAGATGTGATCAAATCATCTGTATATATATTACACACACTACTGCTGCTATATATTGTACAAAAAGCATAATATTGCACAATATTCTTATTTTACACTCCCACACTTTATGTACATAACTGATCAGTCATATTCTATATTCATATTTAATACTCATTCTGTCTATACTGTATATCATCGTCTGCATTGTCTTGTATAGTTTGTATAGTATAGTGTTATTTGTCTGTACTTTTGAGAGTCACAAACAGCTGGAACCAAATTCCTTGTGTGTGTCAACACACTTGGCCAATAAACCTGATTCTGACTCTAATTCTGATGCTGCCATTGAATAGAAGTGTTATAAGTTAAGAAAGTTATAAAAGTGGCTGAATGACTTAACTGATGAATAAATCTAACGTTCGTTAGGCACAGAAGGAAAAAGAGAAGAAAAATAACAAGACTGCGAGAACTTTTCAGTAAGGAATAAAACACAGATTTCACACAAACTCTGGAAATAAAATGTGAAAGTTGCATCATTTCGCCTCGCTTTTCTCACCATGGGTGTATTTTATTTTAAGTTGGTTTCAGACTTGCTCTCCATCCACTGTACCTTGTTAAAAGGTAAATGGCACTGATGTATAAATGTGTGTCTGGGAGGCTAGGAATAAAACTGTAGTACTACGCGACTGCTCTGTGTACAGCATTGTTGAAGCGTTTCACATTATTAAAGGTTAGAACAGTGCTGAGTCATGGACCTTGATATACTGTTATAGATCTATTCTTACTCTATGTGAATGAGTACGTGGTGTCGAGATGCTCAGGTGTACTCGCTGGACTTACACACGGCCGAACGCGTTGCGGAGACAATAATGAATAATCCATAACTGCAAATGGAACACGACTTTACGCATACAGGCTCTTAGTTCTTGGCGATATGACATCAACGTCGTGATAAATTCGGATCTTAATAACTTTTCATCTGACAGTATTCACATGACTGGATTGATTCCCAAACAAATCAAGGAGTCAGTAAATGAATCGTTATGGGACACAGCCACGCTCTGAGCCACTTTATTTGTCTGTTTGTTGATATTTGGCTTTTTAACGTGTCTGCGTTTTTAAAACATTTATTACTTGTATAAATAATTTGTGCAGCTGTGTGTACAACAAGCCTGATCTGTGCTTCAAGTCAGTGAATCAGTGAATCATTCTAGTCATGAATGAGAGCAATTCACTCCACATTTTGGAGCTCAGGTGAATCAGAGTTGAGTGGATTCATAGTCAGAGCTGGAGATTTTACGGAGTAGTCTGTGAAATCTCCAAAATATATTTTTTTTACACTACACCTGCTTCATAATCAAACTGCAGGCAGCTTAATGAATCAGTGAGCGAGTCTAAACGAATCATTTAACTCTGAGTGAAATAATTCAAAACAATTTCAAACTATTTCATTTCGTCAATGTTTCAGGCTCTGAGAAAAGCCTTTCTTTAGCCAACATTAACTCAATATTGTGAGATTATGACTTTTCTTTTCAGGAACAGACATTTTAGAAGAATTTCAGACGGAAAACAGAATTAATAACAGATTAAAAAAACTGGATACGATTCCTGTTTATATTGTTTTGCTTTGTTTTTGGAGCAACGTTTAAATTTTTTACCGAAATCACCTAACAATTGTCCGTATTTGGATAAATAAAGAGAATAAATGGAAAAGAGAGCAGATATATTAATTAATATTAAAATATATTAATTCATATATAAATTTAAAGAATATATATTAATATAATTTTTAAAATATAAAGTTTAAATTACTAACTAGCTAAAAGAATTAGAAAGCTTTACTGAGGAGGAAAAAACTTTGACAAAAAAAGGAAAAAAAAAAGGTTTTAATAATAAAATAAGATAAAACAGTTTTGGGATTTGGTGTGAAATGTAAACACACTTAATTGCCCACTTGTTAACGTTAGCAGAAGCAGTGCTAATCAGGCTAATATCTGTTTGACAATACACTCCATGGCATCAAGCCAAGTCGGCTAGCTAACAAACTAAAACCGAGCTTAAATTAAGTATTATTTAAAAGCAGAAAAAAAAATACATCCTAACTTGTATATTAAAATATTTTCCCCGTCTTAATAGTGACAGCGAATTGTGTACATATCTAAATAATATCATGTTAGCTGGTTGCTAAGCTACTTAATAAGTACCATGCTAGCAAGCTAGGCAGCCGGTTTCGTTTTGTTTTTAACCTTAATCTTGCTTTGTTAAATGTAATTAATTACTACGTGCGTGTTATAGGACATGTCGACCGATCCTTAGGTTTCAATATAAGTTTAATTTTTTTATTATTATTATGAGGTGTGTTATTTTGTAGGATCATAAAGTCGCGCGGGAGAATTTGGCTACCC
>NC_083479.1:17328477-17353477 GCF_030014155.1 Tachysurus vachellii
AGTTTCCTCAGAGATCATTTCTCAGAGCTCTCTGACCAATTTGCATGTAATTTTCACTCAGCGAGTTCCCTTAAGCACCAGTAATCTAACAGCACCGTTTCCAATTAGATTCCCCAAACTATTTTATTTTGCTGTATATTATTTCATTTTCCTGCTATATAGAACATTTCATTTCTCTTTGTGCTTCTCTCGCTTACATTTTAATATCTGTCTCCATTTTTATTTTTTGGCAACTAAGGCCTGTTATAATAAAAACCTCATCTCGGGGTGTTCTCTGAAATTGAACTAAATGAAATGAAATGTACAACTAATTTTAAAAACAGGCCGCAGGTGTCTTAAACCATTTTTCCTTTTCATCCAGGATACTGAATATTCTCTTTTAACCGTAGACATGACTATATATATATATATATAAAGTATATAAAAAATATATAAAATAGTATTCTGTGACACTGAGAATAATGAAAAGTGAACAATTTTTAATGGTATCACTTTAAAGGAAATGTTCTGTACAGTATCTTTATACTTAAAAGCTATCTCAATTTTTTCCACATTACACCGAATATATAAGAAACCTAGAAAAGTCAAATCATATTGTGACTGCTACAAACGATTCAAAGTGAAAGATAACATAAAAGCTTTAAAGTCTGTGGAAAAATACATGAACCGTTGTCTTTTGTTCGTGAAAATACCACCGCATGTCAAACCTTCTACGCTGAAAGGATTTGCTAGTAGATGTCTTATTTATCCATCATAACAGCAATTTCCACCAGTTTGATCAACTCAAAGCCGTTTCTCCAAGTCATAGGCAGGAAAAATAGCATCATAAAAGCAGTTAATTGTTGTTTTTGTCAGTTTTTTCTCTGTTTATTGCTGTATTGCTATATTCAAGATTTGTTGTTGTCACATACACAGGTTGTACACTGTCTTGTGCCCTGACAGACAGACAGACAGACAGACAGACAGACAGATAGATTGACAGACAGACAGACAGACAGACAGATAGATTGACAGACAGACAGACAGACAGACAGATTGACAGACAGACAGACAGACAGACAGATAGATTGACAGACAGACAGACAGACAGATAAACAGACAAAAATTACAGCCTTACATAGATGGAAAAAATAGATAGATAGATAGATAGATAGATAGATAGATAGATAGATAGATAGATAGATAGATAGATAGATAGATAGATAGATAGATAGACAAAAATTACAGCATTACATTGATGGAACAAATAGACAGATAGACAGATAGACAGACAGATAGACAGACAGACAGACAGACAGACAGACAGACAGACAGACAGATAGATAGATAGATAGATAGATAGATAGATAGATAGATAGATAGATAGATAGATAAAAAGCGTTAGCATTTATATTTTCACTTTGATGCATTACTTTTATTTTCTGTGTATATTACTGATCCTTTCTATAACTTTCTGATAATGTAATATTGTTATTGTCAGGAGGTTTAATTGTATTTTTTCCATTTTTTGTTTTTAGGTTTAAAAAAATAAATGTCATAATACAAAATACAGATGAGATACAATATAGACAGAATGAGTATTCATATTTAATACTCATTCTGTCTATACTGTATATCATCGTCTGCATCGTCTTGTATAGTTTGTATAGTATAGTGTTATTTATGTCTATACTTTTGAGAGTCACAAACAGCTGGAACCAAATTCCTTGTTTGTGTCAACACACTTGGCCAATAAACCTGATTCTGATAACACATTCTAACTCACTACAGTTGATAAAGTGCACAGTACTTACTTAGTGAGATGTCATTTGAGCACAATAAGCATCAATAAAACCTAACAGAGACTTTATTAGCTATGACCTAAATGTTAAAAGAAGCTAGAAGCTCATTTAGGTTGAACTAGGTTTGCTTGGTGAGACACCGGAAGCTGTATCAGTTCAGTTCCTGCATTCGAGTTACAGGGAAATCTGTAACATTTCATTTTAGTTCCTTTAAATGCACTAAAGCTCTGAGGCCAGATATGTAAAAAGCGGAAGATTCTCAGCGAATACGTGAGGTTGTGGTTTTATTTCTGTCTATGAACGAAAGGGAAGGAAGCTGTGCATATGTAAAAATGAAGCTTTTATATAGCTGCAGAGTCAGACACAGCTCACAGAGACCACAGATCACTAAAATAAACAATAAAAATAAATATACAATAAAATAACAGCTACTTTAGTTTAGTGCTATGCTGCAGACATAATTACAGATTCCACAAGCATTAACAACTCTTTTTATTTTTTATTTAGAAAGGATGACAGAATGAGACGTTCTCATTGCTGTACATCAGGTTTCAGGTCTATAATATGTAACATCGCTCTCACAGGTCTGTCGTAATGCTCTTATTTTAAAGATATGCAATAACACACATGCAGGTTCGGGGGTAATAAAAAAGATAAATACTGCATAGTCACATTAAAGCAATATCAAGTTACAAGAAGCCAGTTTTGATAAATGGCTTTCGATTTATAATAAATAAAGCCAGTTGATAAGAAACAAAAGTGCAGCCCAGGATGCTGAAGCTTACGATCCTTCTGCTGGAAGATCTTCACCAGTATAAAGTATAGCCATGACACCAGACCGTTAAACCGCCGCTAGGATTTCTAATGAATTACTGCGAAGAAAACAAGCACCATGTGTTATTTAAATAAAAGCTAATTAGAATGTGAGGGTTTAGTATTTTGTATGTTTCTTTCCTCCGTATAGTGCTTATCAGATAACAGCTTCTAACCAGGCTGAGAGTTCGTATGAACTTCCTCTAAGTTGTCTGACGTCAAAATATCGCAAGTCTTCAAACTGCTTATACGGTGTTACAGTACAGATGAAAAGCTTTATTCATACCCTTCTGCATACACAAGCTGACTGTCACCTACTGTATATGAACTCACTACTATATCAGATGCTTTTCGATTCAGTTTTGTTATTATAGCACTTTTGAACAACAGACATAGTCACAAAGCAGCTTTACACTCTCACTCACTCACTCATTTTCTACCGCTTATCCGAACTACCTCGGGTCACAGGTGTCATCGGGCATCAAGGCAGGATACACCCTGGACGGAGTGCCAACCCATCGCAGGGCACACACACACACTCTCATTCACTCACACAATCACACACTACGGACAATTTTCCAGAGATGCCAATCAACCTACCATGCATGTCTTTGGACCGGGGGAGGAAACCGGAGTACCCGGAGGAAACATGCTAACCACTAAGCCCCCGTGCCCCCGTGCCCCCCCCAGCAGCTTTACAGAAATATATAAATACAGGAGGTTAAACACTGTTTAAAATTTTGAAATTTTGAAATTTGAAATTTTATCCCTAATGAGCAAACCAGTGGTGATGAGCGCGAGAAAGAAAAACCCTCAAAAGAACATATGAGGAAGAGTCCTCGAGAGCAACCAGACTAAAAAGGGAACCAACGCACATCTGGGTGACACCAGATAGAGTGATTATAAATAATTTCCCTTCTATTACTGTGTACTATATGGGTAATTATGCAACCAGGAAATAAATTATAGTTTATAAACTCATAAACTCTGAAAGATTCACTGATAGAGACTTGAGAGAAAAACTAAAGTCTTAACTAAAAACTTTATTGTACAGGTCATTGTACAGGTCATTGTACAGGTTCATAGCATGAAATGCCATTTTTTTGTGTTATTTATTTATTTATTTTAAATAGAAGAAGAAGCCTTTTTATGTTCTCACATATACATTACAGCACAGTGAAATGTTTTCTTTGCATATCCCAATTTTGGTTGACCATCATACAGCACCCTTGGAGCAGTTGAGTGTTAAGGGCCTTGATCAAGGGCATGACAGTGGCTGTGGTTTGAACCCTGATCAACAACCCAGAGCCTTAACCACTGCCTCAAAAAGTCCTGCAGTTCTGAAGCTATCATAGAAATTTAAATCATCATAAATTGTTGCGAAATCACTCATATCGTATTGCAAAGCCATCATCATGGTTCAATCCACAATGCTAAATTATATTTATGGCATTTGGCATGACGTATTTACCCAGAGTGACTTACATTTACATCATTTACACAACTGAGCAGTTGAGGGTTAAAGGACTTGCTAGGCGGCATCTTGGCAATCCTGGGATTTGAACTCAGAACCTTCTGATCAGTAGACCAACAGCTCAAACATTTCTATTTTCACACTGGTTCCCTACATTACCCACAATGCATTATGACAACCTGCTGATTTCGGTGCTAATAGGAATTCATCTCTACCCAAGAGAGTGATGAAGCAGAGTTTTAGTACTTTAATAAAGAGTTTGTTTTTTTGTTTTTGCTCATTTATGACTGCATTTCTTCTTGCAGACAGAAGAGAGCGCTAAACACGATGGCTCTTTCATCTGGGCCACAGAACATCTGCGCAGAGGAGAAGTGTGTGGTAAGAGGTGACATGGCTTTCAACATCTATCACCATTTTCTTGCTGATCATCGCTGAGTTAGAGAGAAAAAGAGAAAATGTTTGAATGAGGTATTTGGGCCTGTTTCACAAGCTCGAGGATCATGCACACACACATACACACACACACACACACACACACACACAAGCACACACACACACACATACACAAGCACACACACACACACATACACAAGCACACACACACACACACACACACACATACACAAGCACACACACACACACATACACAAACACACACACACACACACACACACACACAAGCACACACACACACACACACACACACACACACAAGCACACACCTACTGTACACCCACTCAACCAACTACAGACACTTATTTTAGATCTTCATCTCACAGGAAGTGAATTTAAGGTCACACATGCACAAAGTATGCATTTACACACACACACCATAGCCACAAACTTCTGCATCCGAGACATGAGAAAAAAAGAGGAATGAAGACACACACGCCAAAAGAAGAGACTGCAGGAGAGAAACATAGAGTGCAAAGAAAGAAAGACAAAAAAAGAAAGTGACCAAGAGAGAAAGAGGAAAACATAAATCGCACAGCGAAGACAGATACGATAGAGAGACAAAAGCCTAGATTTTTTAGAGAGAGAAAAGAGAAGCAGGAAAAGACACAGCAGACAGCTGTCGGACTGGTGAATGATGGAGGGAGACGTCAGAAAGAAAGGAATGCTCTATCACCAGCAGCAGCGCTTTGGAAAGGTGAGCCTCAAACGGCTAATAAAGCTAAGGATAGTATAAAGCTTTAAATTAGCGTGTGTTGCAGAGTGTCTTCATGATCGTGTGTGTTAGTGTTTCACTGTTACAGTGTTGTGTTTTATAGACTTTGTGAGTGTAATAATCGTGTTAATGAGACACTTTAAAGAGCATTTAATTTGCATTGCACTAACAAGAAGTGACCGTTAACTTTCTGAGTAAGCGCATGACAAAGAGTCAATACTGCACAGGGAGTGAAAGTGCCACTGGATGTGTGATTCTCAGTATTAGGCAAATAGTTCTGACTGTTTTAAGGAGATTTGATTAAATCCTGTCTACATTTGTGGGACCACTTCAAAGATTAGATCCTTTACATCCTCCTTCACTTAAAAAAGCGATGCTCCAAAAGACTCTTAGGCTTAAAGGATATGTTTATGTGTACATGTATAGATATATGATTGAGTAAATAGGTGCATTTGCAAATACATTTACTAGAGTAGAGTGGATTGTAAAAGTGACAAAACTTTGAAAGTAGCAATATTTTTAAGCTTACGTAGATAGATGGGGTGCCAATACTTTTAGAGCAGGGTGGATAGATGGTGTGACGATACTTTTAGGGTTGAGTACATAGATAGAGTAGCAATATTTTGGAGTTTGTGTAGATAGATAGGGTGCCAATACTTTTAAAGCAGAGTGGATAGATGGTGTGACAATACCTTTAGGGTTGAGTACATAGATTGGCAATATTTTTAGTGTTGCATAGACAGATGGGGTGCCGATACTTTTAGGGTTGAGTAACTATATATGGTACCAATATTTTTAGAGTAGGGTGGATAGATGGGGTGCCGAAACTTTTAGGGTTGAGTAGCTAGATTGGGTGCACAAGAGACATTTTTGCGTAACGCTGACCAGTTTTCTTTTTTCAGTTTAATGTTCAAACCTAAGAAACTGTCTGTCTGTCTGTCTGTCTGTCTGTGTGTCTGTCTATCTGTCTGTCTGTCTATCTGTCTGTCAGTCTGTCTGTCAGTCTGTCTGTCTGTCTGTCTGTCTGTCTATCTGTCTGTCTGTCTATCTGTCTGTCTGTCTGTCAGTCTGTCTGTCAGTCTGTCTGTCTGTCTGTCAGTCTGTCTGTCTGTCTATATGTCTGTCTGTCAGTCTGTCTGTCTGTCTGTCTGTCTGTCTGTCTGTCTGTCTGTTTGTCTGTCTGTGTCGTGGATCTAAAACGTAGTAGATCATTTTAAACACAAGTTCAGGGGTTTTCATTTTTTTTCAAATGAAAAAAAATCTAATCAAATTTGTCACATACACATACTGTACATACAGAGTACAACATGCAGTGAAATGCTTTTTGCATCTGTCCGGTGTTCAAGCATAAAAGGAATGCAATTAGGGATAAAAAATAAAACCAAAAGGAGGTAAAACAACAATCATGACAACAATCACGACAACAGCGCAAGATTCCTATGAGAGACAGAGATTGTCAGTGTGTTTAAATTCTCCAGTTTGACTTGAAACCCAAGCTGCCATCTAGCAGATTGCTTTTAATCACTATATTTTATATATATAAATAAACTATAATATATATGGCAAACTGCTGAGATATAAAGAAAGAGCAGGTCAGTCCCAGTCGTGTTTTATCCCTAGTTTTATTTAGTCGTGAATAAAATAATAAAGTGTTTAAATCATTTATTCATTCAGTATAAAGGCTGCATTCATCTCATCTAAGAAAATCTTTTTCAACAGCATTTCTTCTCCTGTGTAATGATGGCCCTGGATTTATTGATCTGATTTTCATCTGAACATCTTTCCAGAGTTTACCAGGACACATTTTGACTTACTGACGCTTTAATACCTTTTTTTATTTTAGTTTTAAATATGCATTAAAGATTCAGTATTTTATCATTTCTATCATTTCTATAATGACTTCTATAATTTCTACTCATGGGGCAAATATGTTAAAGGATTACATTTTAAAATCGTTCTTTTTTCCGTGTAAAAACAAATAAACAAACCAAAAAAAAAAAAAAAAGCAGAAGTAGTACAGTTGTGGAAAATATGACTCAAACATGTCTACCGCTGTGTTTGTGCTGTGTGTGAGGTGTGAAGCTTCACCCGCTCAGCACAGTTCCTCAATCTGAAGAGGTTCTCGGAGTAAACGATGGGGAAAAACGTTGCTAAGAGGTAGTGTATAGACGTGAGAATGAATCAGAGAAGGACAGGATTATCTGACAGATTCTAACCATAAAATAGAAGTCTTTATTTGTCACATACAGGATCAGGCTTAATACAGCATCCTGGAGCAGAGAGGGTTAAAGGGCCTTCTTCAGGGGCCCAACAGTGGCAGCTTGATGGGACTGGGGCTTGAACTCCAGACCTTCTGATCAGTAACCAAGAGCTATTTAGCTGCCACAACCACATATAATGGTTCTTGTGGGCATTGTATGACTGGTCCCCAGAAGAAACACTGCTATCAGAGACAAACACACAGCATCTTTAATTTTATTTATTTATTTTTTTTTAATTGATTGGTTTTCTTTTCATCACTGAGGTTAAGGTTAAAAGGTTAAAATGTGTGTGTGTGTGTGTGTGTGTGTGTGTGTGTGTGTGTGTGTGTGTGTGTGTGTGTTTTAGAAATGGAAGAAGGTATGGGCCGAAGCTTTAGCTGACAGTATGCACAGCATCTCCTGTCTGGAGCTCTTCGAGTTCAGCAAGTCTTCGATGAAGGAGAGTAAAAAACGTTCCGATGGGAAGAAGGTGATCTTGATGAGGGATTGTGTGAAAATAAGAGAGCGAGAGGTTGAGGGATGTCCAAAACAATGCAGCACCTTCCTGCTCGAGACCACGGACAAGACGCACATCTTCGCTTCTCCAACATCAGAGCTGCACAGCTGGATCTCAGAGCTGTGCAAGCTGGCATTTCCTGTATGTACTGAATGAAGTGAAATCTTTTGCAGAGTAATCTGATCTCTCTCTCTCTCTCTCTCTCTCTCTCTCTCTCTCTTTCACACACACACGCACACACGCACACACACACACGTGCACACACACACGTGCGCACACACACACACACCCACACACACACACACACACATATTGAACCCCTTTATACTGGTGATACTGGCTTCTAACCCTGATTATTATTATTATTATTATTATTATTATTATTATTATTATTATTATTATTATTATTATTATTATTGTCTTTTTTGGCTTTTTCAGTTGAATCAGGCTGAGTGTAGATCACAGAAACAGGATCATCATCAAGCTCTAGACATGCAGGAGAACACACTGTATGACACCGCCCCCAGTGGTAGGACACACACACACACACACACACACACACACACACACACACGTGCACAGCAACCAAAAGGAAACATTTTGTCTCATAAATATAATTTTTCACACAAACAAACAAACAAACAACAACAATCAGACAGACAGACTAAGAGATGGAGTGATATGAGACTATGACTATGTTTAGACTATGAGATGGAGACGCGCTAATCTCGGACATGATATAATTTCACTTAGCTTTATTTTTAGAGAGAGAACAAAGAACTTCATTTATTGAGATCTACAGGGTGTTATCGTTCGGTGGACAAAAGCAAAAACGATGCGTTAAGATAATAAAACGAAGGTGTTTAAACGAAGGTCATTATTTGTAAATAATATAACGTGTTCGTGTTATAATAAAACGAAGGTCATTATTTGAGCACAATCAGCACAATGAGAAAAGAAGTGAAGTAAGCTCAACTTTACAGTATACTTTTAACTATACTTATTAATAAAAAGTGTCACTTTATTAAAACACATACCAATGATAAATGATAATGAATAGAAAACTAGCACACAAACAAGCTGTAATGTTGTTAATTACAGTTAGTCTGTTCATTCTAGCAAATATTAGTATTGCATTAAGGGATGCAATGAAAAAAAACAAACAAAAAAACAAACACTTACTGCATGATTCCAAATCGCACCCAGGAAATACGTCAACTGGATATTTAATATCAAATCCTCTTTTAAAGAGAAACAACAGGATTTTATTGTCATCATACATTACAGCATTACAAAAATCCTTCCCTCTTGAGAAAAAAATACTTATGCACTATTCTATGCCATTTTATAATATTGTGTAAATACCATATAAAGAGCTTGTAGAGTGTTTACGCTAAAAACTACAACAGGAAGTTGGATGAAGCACTTCGAAAATGTGAAGTGTGGTACAGTATGTTGGACATTTCATGCACTCAACTCTCGCAGCTTTGCTTACGTAGTGGCAGAGGGCGGTGGGGTGAGGGTGGGTGCGTTGTCTATCAGGATGAACAATATTGACAAGAATGCCGACGACACTGGACAAGTCATACAAGACATAGAAATGTCTTTCAAAATTATCCAATGTTGTTTAATATATTTTTAAACATTGTAAGAAATGTACAGTATGTATTCTGCTAAAGCTAGCAGCATCACGTTGCATACAATTGAAATCATTTGACATGGGGTCTGAAATGGCTTATACTTCTGGTTAGCAAAAAAAAAAAAATTATGTTCCATTTTGTTATTTGACAATAACAACCTTCGAAAATTCATCCACTAGTCGCTAGTGTGAATAGTGCATAGTGTAAGTGCGTAGTGTGGAGAACGTTACAGCCCTTAAAAAAAAATCAATCATTCTCTGTTCTGAATTCTTCCAGTTACAGCTTTACCAATGACAATTACAGTTTACTAAAACTGGAGACTCCTTCCAAAAAATGCAAAAGAAACAAATAAACAGATCCTTACATTAAAATTATTAACCATATTTACAATTCTACTCTGTTTATATGCGGTGTCCAACATACAAGTTCCTGTGTAGGTTACATATCATTCTCCAAGCAGCTGGAACTACTTTCAGAGCTACCGATAGAGTATGACATCATCAAGGTCATCTGGCCAATCAGATTTGAGAATTCAACAGCGCTGAGGTTAATAACTTATTGAGTACACAGAGCTCTTATTGATCCTCTCTCACAGACACCTAAAGCTAATTCTAGTATTAGTGAACTGAACTTGTGTTCATGTGTGCGTCATCATTTTCACTTCCAGATCCTCAGGCCCGAGACACCGGGTCACAGGTGTCCGGGTTTTATTCCATTAAAAGCAGGTGGTGTATTTTCCTTGTCCTCAGCTGTGTGTGTCTGCTGTGTGTCTCAAATCAAATAGAAAAATAGATCTGACTTTCCCTTCCTTATGGGGTCGAGACAGTCTACAGTGTCTCTACAGAGTTTTTGGATGCTCGGAGGCATTCAAGCTCACGTGCGAGGAGTGAATTAAAATCGAATGCACTTTGTATCAGTCCTGCAAGAATAGAAGGACAGAGACGTGTTTGTCTGAAACGGGCTCTGTATGTGCAGCGGCATAAGAAAAAACGTCTGAAGAGGAAGTGAAGCTTATTTGAGGGTGACTGAAGTTAGGGAGACAGAGAGAGAGAGAGAGAGAGAGAGAGAGAGAGAGAGAGATATTAATGCATGGAAGAGGAATAGGGGAAAAATCTGTGGGAAATTCAATGAGTCGTCGTGAACTATACCCAGATAATTGACAATAATAGGAGTCATGGTGGCGCCACAGGGTAGTGCTGCTGCCTCACAGCTCTTTTGTTCGCCCTCGATCATGTGTAATTGTCCGTATGGTGTTTCACATATTCTACACATAAGGTACATTTAGCAGATTCTTTTAGCGGATGCTTTTATCCAAAGCCAATTCTAAAATCCAAGCAAAGCAATATATCAAGCAGAGGACGATAAGAGTCGTGACACCAACTGAGTGCCAAAGGAGCACAATGCAAAGAGCAGAGGTGTAAGAGCTAGTCTAAGTGCAGATTTATTCATTTAATGGGGAATGGGGACACGTTAGAGTTTAGTAAAGTGTTCACAGAATTGAGGTCGAAGATTTATCCCAGTCATTTACATTTACGGCATGACAGACTCCTTTATCTAGAGTGACATGCATCTCATTTAATACAACTGAGTAGTAGCCCTGGGATTTGAACTCACAACCTTCTAATCACAAGTCCAACAGCTTAACTACTTAGCAACCATTTCCCTACAGTTAGCTCCTCTATCTAAAGGTTGTTCCAGTAGTCCAGCAGCAGTGTAGGGCTTCAGGATGGATCAGGCATTTCCAGAGAGCAGAAGTGATCAAGATCACTGGGAATCCACCATCTTAACCACTGAACTAGCTCTTACCAAACAGCTTGAAGGATTTTTTTTTTCTGTGTGAGAAGTACGATGTGTGGCGGCGGGAGAGCGTGAGAAAAGAAATGAGTGACTGTCATGCTCAATGCGTGACACTTGAGAGCCCTGTGAATGACTTCAGCACATCTCTGGCTCCAGGTCCTCTAGTGTCGCACACTGCTCTGGTGTGATCTCGGTTCACTTCTGCTGCAGAAAGCATCCCCCAAACCATGACACCTCCTCTTCCAGCTTTCACTGACTTCTTTACACACTTTGGGTTCAGTTTTTCCCTAGTTTGGTGAACATGCTGTAGTTTATGGGATGAAACTTGCTCTTATCACAAAATTGAACTTTTTGAACAGTTCTCCTCTGTCCACACATCATGTCATGGTTTTGGGGGCTGTTTTCTGACGCAGGAATCATGCTTCTTATACAGCTACATGATAGAGTGAATGGCAATGTTTATCATATCGGATACAGGCAACATGCGGTTACTTCCATCGGCAAGATGCCGACCTTTTACCTAAATTTACCACAGCATTCTTGGTAGTAGATTGGAGGTATTCAATTTGATGTAGCTGCAGGTTTTCATTCCAACCAGTCAGGAGACACACCTGATTCCAAACTGTTTAATCTGTTCATCTTTGCCCTCCATCGATTATCAGGTGTGGCTCCTGCTTGGTTGCAATAAAAGCCTGAAGTCACACCGGCCCTTAGCGGATATGATTGATGAACCCTTCGATAGGGAGTCAAGTATAAAGTGTACAATGCAATTTGAAACAAAGTCATGATGGAAAGGGATTGAAGTTCAATGTAAACCACTTTTGCCTTTGCAGCAGGGAGGAGAAATAGCATTTCTGTCAACTATAGTGTTACATTAGGGTGATTAAAGCATGTATGGTAGAACGATGCAGTGAAAATGTGTCTGTTCCAAAATACTAGTGTTGTGGGTTTGATTCTCAGCTTAGGTGTGAGCTTGGCATTTCAATTTA
Organism: Tachysurus vachellii; assembly: GCF_030014155.1. Taxonomy (NCBI): domain Eukaryota; kingdom Metazoa; phylum Chordata; class Actinopteri; order Siluriformes; family Bagridae; genus Tachysurus; species Tachysurus vachellii. The sequence goes on from NC_083479.1 coordinate 17,340,897, forward strand.
TTCAGAGTTTGGAAAACACAAGCTCGGTAGAATAGAAGCCTTTATTTTGTCACATATACATTACAGCACAGTGAATTTCTTTCTTTGCATATCCAGACTTTGGAGGTTGGTGTCAGAGCGCAAGGGTCAGCACCCCTGAAGCAGTGAGGGTTAAGGGCCTTGCTCAGGGGCCCAACAGCGGCAGCTTGTCAAGTGCTGGGGCTTGATCCCTGATCAACAACTCAGAGCTTTAACTGCAGAACATGCTATTCTTTAAGTTTCTCTCCTTAGTTCTAATGAGGAGAGATTGAGAGAAATGGTAAAGGTTGGTTGGGTAGTGCGTTTACAGTTTTTTAAGTTTAGGTGGATAATCTCATCTGTCAGTGTTTCGTCATCTCTCTTTTGTAAACAACTCACTTCCACTGCTTCATTATGCCTGTGCAGTGTTTTGTAAATGCATAAAACACTTTGTGGTGCCATGACCAAAAATGACTTCTTTCTTTAATTGAAAATGGAAATTATTGTTGGTGAACCAGTGAATATGCAAATTATTCCACCACATCATCTGGTGACTTCTAGCAACTTTTTGAGCATGCTTTTGCTTCTTTTCATTGTAGCTCATTGCTCATTAGTGAGAAATTAAGACCAGGGCTTTATCTAAGTAAAAAAATAAAATAAATCATCAAGAGAAGAGTTGGAAGGCTCTGTGGTGCAAATCTGACTAATAGTGCAAAATGATCTGAAAGTGTCAGAAACAAAAGGACGTACAAAAGTGCCACTTCCTTCCTTGTCGGTTTGAGAGCGTATGCTACTCAAGCAGAAAATAGAATGCACAGCCACAGAAGAGACTTTATTTAGAGTCAGATCAGTCACTCCCTCAAAACCAGACACACAAGAGAAGGTCTTGTATCAGACGTCTGCTTTGGGTGAGGCTGAAATTTCACTGACAAAAAGCAATTACAGCTCTCATCTCGCACTGCTGTGTTTAATATGCAAAGTGACTCCAGTCAATTACTTACCCTCTGTTGCTCAAACTTCTGTATTAAATGGACCTGTGGATTCCTCGTAGCCGTCTGTCTCATTGCAACCCGAGGTCATCGAGAGGCTTCTTAATCACTGCTTTGACAATCGGTGCTGATTAACATTTCCCAGTGATAATTACACTCTCACAGCAAACACACCATTAACACTGTACACATACAGACAGTAACAACAGATACAAATCTTTGCACAGCCGATCCATTCTTTTAGTTATATTTGTAACCCTTTCTATGAACATCATGGATATCATGTTATAATGCATTCCTAATAAGGAAAAAACAGTTTGTGTGTGTGTGTGTGTGTGTGTGTGTGTGGGTGTGAGTGTGTTAACTTACCAATTTTTCAGGTGAAAACATGTTGCGCTATCACACTTACTAATCATTTCTTAGGTCATTTCTAACTATAGCTATAGTTATAACATCTGTTGCTGTGCAAAAGAATTAGACTCCTTTCTACCTTGTCTATAAGTGAAAATGTATTCCTATATTAGAAGACCTCTTTCTTTCTTTGGGGGTGGATCAAGCCGAGTAGAACAGAAAATATAAACACATCAGTATTAGTGTGTTCAAGGCCTCTTATCTATGTACCTCAAATAGATTTTTATTTTTGTCAAGAAATCATGTCAAGAAACTTTTATTGTCATTTCAACCGTATATAGCTGACGCAGTACATAGTGAAATCGGGGCTCTCAAGTTTTGAAGACAGGCAAGCGTGACATCTCCAACCCCCCATCCCGACACCAAGGCCCCCCCCCAAAAAAAAAAAAAAACAAACAAACAAACAAACAAACAAACAAAAAAAAAACAATAATAGGGGGAGTTGTTGTATGGTAAGGATCACTGACCGCAATTTAACCAAATAGTAAGTATTTGTTTAATTTCCATTTATTAATTTGTGTGTGTGTCTGTGTGTGTGTGTGTGTGTGTGTGTGTGTGAGAGAGAGAGAGAGAGAGAGAGAGAGAGAGAGAGAGAGATTATGACTGGTGTTGTTTATTGTAAGTGTTTGTCGCCTTTTTGGACTCCTTTATCATTTGTAATGTTGCTCCCATTTAAAACAGTTCAGCTCAAGCCCAGCCATTTTTAGTGTCATGATTGAGGACAATGTTTCAAACCGACCATCGAAAATACCCTCTCTAATGAATGTTTTTTTTTTCATTGGTTGTTGCGTTAAATCTTACCCAGATAGTGCTATTTTCTGATTGGCTATTGTGTAGCCTCGTTTTTTGATTGGCTGATAATTGTCAGGCTCGACTAAGAACTGACACGCGCTTGATTCCTGCCCGGTTCCATAGAGACAGCGGTGCGGACTGATACATTTTGGGCGCTGCTATATGATATATGATTTAGCCGAAAAGTTTTTCTGCGTGAGAAATACGATGTGTGGCGGTAGAGCATGACAAAAAAACAAAATGTGTGACTGTCACACACAATGTGTGACACGTGACAGCCCTGTGAAATGAAAGGACCATGGAGCTACATAAAACAAAATGGAGCTACATAACAACACCGAACTAAGGATATGAAGCTACATCAAGTGCATCACGTGTAACCTGATAAGCAGTCTATATGTTAGAATTAGCATAATAGAGATTTGTTTTTTTGCAGATCTCTAATTGCACCACAGAGTTCACACAGTGCCTCCTTCACATTAGCGCTGGAAGGAATGTATACACGACAATAAAAACAGTAGTGAATTTCTGTGGTAAATAAAATGGCCTGCATCTAACAGTCACAACCTCCACTAGCGATGAACAGTAACTAGAAACAAGCACATGATGATGTTCTGAACCATTCCGTGTCCATGTGTCGCCCAGGTTTTTACAGTGTTACTAAATACCCAAAGGTTTGTTCACCCCCAACCATCACACCCATATTATACTATTTTCTCCACTATTCTGGAAGGTTTTCCACTAGATTTTTTGTGATCAATCAACTACAAGAGCATTAGTGAGATCAGACGCTGATGTCGGGTGAGGAGGTCTGGGGTTTAGATGGTGTTCCAGTTCATCCCAGTGGTGTTCAGTGGGGTTGAGTCAAGTCAAAATCATGTCTTTGTGTAATCTCACTTTGTGCACAGGAGCACTGTCACAAAGTGAGTGGAGGGAAAACTGTAGGTAGAGGTCTGTAGTAGAACTACATATGGGTGTGATGGTCAGGTTTGCCCAAACTTTTAAATCTTCTTTAAATTTCTATGTAGCTGAAGTACAGTATAGATGCTCAATACATGGACCTGAAATACAGTCGTGTGGACACGAGGCCAGATTCCTCACTGTTGTTTGTATGCTGGATGGACAAGAACATCATTATGAGGACCTGATACAACTAACATGTAGTAATTTGAGTATGTTTCACTGTGTGTGCCCTAGCAACCAAATGACCTCTTCCTGTCCAAGTCAGTGTTTTTTGCCACATTTTTGTGGCAGGAAGCAACAGTCATTTCACATTTCAGTGAAAATATTTGTACATTTCTTTAGAATAAGATCTCTTTAGAAGAAGCCAACATTTAAGGAATATCATAGACTGTATTTGTGTTAGTGAAGGAACAATATAGACGACTCTTTTAGTAGTGTATTCGTGCCTCTGTATTTTGTGTCAGTAGAAATAAATAAATCTGCGTGTGCTTTTGAACGTTTACAGCTGCACAATGCAGAACGCTTGAAACCATCAGCGTCAGAACGTGCGCACATGACATGCGTGTGTAAAGTGTGTACGAAGAAAAAGTTTTACTTTAGTAAAAGAAAGAATCAGAGTGAAGCTGCCTTAAAATGGACAGAGGGAAAAAACCCTGTTGCTGAGCATCAGAGGATGAAATTAAAGAGCCGTGCAAAGGAGGAGAAAAATGCTTCCACTGAAAGAGTAGGCACCTGATTGAAGTGAAATCTTTTGCAGAGTAATCGGGTCTCTCTCTCTTTCTCTCACTCTCTTTCTGGGCGCAATGGATTGTGGGCGAAACGTATGGCAGGTGCAGACTCTGCTACAGCCTGATTATCTTTTCAGCCATGTTTGGCACAACGGCACATCCGGATCTGCTGTCTGCGGGAACAACAGCACTGAAGAACACCTGGGAAGAGAAGAAAGAGAGAAATGTGATTTGTACAGAATGACACTGGAAAGGAAAGGAAAGGAAAGGAAAGGAAAGGAAAGGAAAGGAAAGGAAAAAAGGAAAGGAACTGAATTAAAAAAAAAAGGCAAATGAATGGGATGGGCAGGATGGGAAAGCAAATTAAAGGAAAAAAGTAAAGGAAAGGAAAGGAAAGGGAAGGAAAGTGTAGTAAAGAAAATTAGAGACAGAAAAGGGAAACAAACATAATAAGCAGTATGGGAAAGATAAGGAAGGGAAATAAATAGATAAAATGTTATGCTTGTACACTTTTTCACTACACTTCCTTTTCACTTCCTCAAGTAAAATTCATTCATTCATTCATTCATCTTCTACCGCTTATCCGAACTACCTCGGGTCACGGGGAGCCTGTGCCTATCTCAGGCGTGCAAATTATAACACTTGTGTTCATGGATTTAAATATGCAGTAATGTGCAAAAGTTTTAGGCAGGTGTGAAAAAAAATGCTGTAAACAAAGAATGCTTTCAGAAATATAAATAATGAATGTTGATTTCTGTCAATTTACAAAATGGAAAGTGAGCAAACAAAAGAAAAATCTAAATCAAATCAATATCTGGTGTTACTACCTTTTGCCTTCAAACCAGCATGAAGTGATGGCATGACCTCCACAGAGCCCTGATCTCAACATCATCCAGTGTGTCTGGGATTACATGAAGAGACAGAAGGATGTGAGAAAACCTACTGTACATCCACAGAAGATCTGTAGTTAGTTCTCCAAGATGTTTGGAACAACCTACCAGACGAGTTCCTTCAAAACCATGTGCGAGTGTACCTAGAAGAATTGCTGCTGTTTTGAAGGCAAAGGGAAGTCACACCAAATATTGATTAGATTTAGATTTCTCTTTTGTTCATTCACTGCATTTTGTTCATTTAAGAAAATAAATGTTTAACACTTCCATTTTTGAAAGCATTCTTTGTTTACAGCATTTTTTCACACCTGCCTAAAACTTTTGCACAGTACTGTATATCCTTAGGGGGTCATGGTGGCTTAGTGGTTAGCACGTTCGCCTCACACCTCCAGGGTTGGGGGATTCGATTCCCGCCTCCGCCTTGTGTGTGTGGTGTTTGCATGTTCTCCCGGTGCCTCGGGGGTTTCCTCCGGGTACTCCGGTTTCCTCCCCCGGTCCAAAGACATGCATGGTAGGTTGATTGGCATCTCTGGAAAATTGTCCGTAATGTGTGATTGTGTGAGTGAATGAGAGTGTGTGTGTGTGCCCTGCGATGGGTTGGCACTCCGTCCAGGGTGTATCCTGCCTTGATGCCCGATGACACCTGAGATAGGCACAGGCTCCCCGTGACCCGAGGTAGTTCGGATAAGCGGTAGAAAATGAATGAGTGAGAGAGTGTATATCCTTAATTTGACCAATTAACAAGCTAACATGTATCACAAGCTAATCTGCTATGCTAGCAACCACTTGCAATGTGTTGTTAGTTATCACCGATACATTTTGTTCAGTGCGTTTTGATTTTAGTTGCATCAGTAGTGAAAGTAATGTTGTGTTTTCCTGATTTTGTGTAGTGCGGGATTTCCTGGTAATTGCCATGTCTACAGAGGCAGCACTGCGGTGTAAGCTGTATGGAGAATACATTCTCACACCACAGTCTGACTCTTTACTCCTTAAGGACTACCAAACAAAGCAGGTTCTGCTTACATGGCCGTATCGATTCATCAGGAAATTTGGTCAAGACTTGGTAAGCTAGTAAAGAATTTCTCTTTCACGTAGGTTTTGTTTGGATAAATATTACACAGCACTTCTGACTAAAATTGTTTTCTCCTATAATATGTTTTTTTTTAATGAAATTTTCTTTTCTTGCTCCTTAGCTGGCTTTTAACTTTGAAGCAGGTCGCAGATGTGTGTCCGGCGAAGGCTACTTTGAATTCGCCACGAATCACAGTGAACAGCTCTTTGCAATCATCAGTGATGCTCTCAAGAAATTCCAAAACGTGGAACCATCTATAACGAGACCCAAAGAACAGCAGATTCCCAACAATTCCCAGCAAACCTACACGCCTCCATCACAAGTGAAGCATCCGAAAAAAAAACTGACCACGAGCTTTTCACTGAGCTCCATCAGCTTGAGTGAATGTGCCAGAAAAGAGAACATCTGCAGCACTCCTTCTCTCCCAAGTAACAACCAAGATCCAGTTTATGCCATGATTACCAAACCGAAATTACATTCCAAGAACCAAAAATTTAATCCACTTCCTGACATTGCTGCCTTCCCTGAGGACATTTTCGGTGTCCTGGGTGAAAAAGAAGAAGAAGAAGAAGAAGCTGAAGAAGATGATCAGAAGAACCCAGAGCAATTAGCCATCCGTTGTAAATTTAAAGACTTTAAATCTGAACCAGTTTACTCAGAAGTGGACATACATGATGATTACAGGAGCACGGATGAGACTGTTCAGAACAAACCACATTCGCTGACCTCGGACCTCGAAGACTCTCAAGCTGTGGGTTTTCTAAAGGTTTCTAATGACATATCCTACATGATGGATGAAGAAAAGGAGCTGGATCTGCCTCTGGAGCAATTATCCATCCATAACACACCTGATGTCGACGAGGTTGAAAGCATTTACGCGCAAGTACCAGACTATTATAACGATTATGACGACAACGAAGAGTTTGTGGACATTGTAGAAGATCCACAATATTTCTACCCACCCTGTATATCTGATACATATCCCTCCAACTTTGAGGACTCTCATGATGAGGGATTTTGCACCTATGATAATTTACCCAAAAAACTATAATTTATTCTTTGTTTTGTGTTGGTGCTTACAAACTTTCTAGATGTATTAAGCTCATTTTTTATTATGTATACAGACAAGTGATAAAACGTCCCAAGTCCTGGTTATTGTCTGGACAGCCATGATAATCATCTCCAGATCTTTGATGATTGGCTACATGTTCAGACCCTCGCTGATGAGGTGGAGTGTTAATGGTGGGATTATTGATGATTGCTCCAAAATTATGATCCTATTTTCTAGTTCTGTTGAATGACTTGGTATTGAAGTGGACTAATGATTGACTACAGAACTGAGCATTGATTACAGAATTGTTATAATCACTTCGTAAACCCTAATGATGCGCCCGAGAGCGCTGATCGTTGGTATCATCAATTACAGAGCGCTCCAGATAATCAGGATCTGTAACGAGTTTCAGCGCTTATTTCCAGATCCATACTGATTGACACCAGAAACTTGACTACACAAAATTGACTACACAAAACTGAAGGGCTAAGGATCCGAATAGGAACTGTTGAACGACATCTCCAGATCCATGATGATTAGATTTTAAAGTGTTTTTAATTTGCTGGATAGATTAGACTGACAGTGGGATGATGATACGTGAGCAGAAAACTGTCACGTCAATGACACATTATTCATACAATCATTCCCTTCAGCATTTTATGGATTTTTGTTTTATTTTTATTTAATAAAATAAAAAGCTTCAAAATTTGTGCTTCGTTCTGCAGAAAACTATTTAAATTGGGGAAATTGTAACTACACGGTGTCTTCTTTTAAACTCCTACCATTGAAGACATATAATTATGCAATACGAATATGAACTAGGGGGGCACGGTGGCTTAGTGGTTATCACGTTCGCCTCACACCTCCAGGGTTGGGGGTTCGATTCCCGCCTCCGCCTTGTGTGTGTGGAGTTTGCATGTTCTCCCGGTGCCTCGGGGGTTTCCTCCAGGTACTCCGGTTTCCTCCCCCGGTCCAAAGACATGCATGGTAGGTTGATTGGCATCTCTGGAAAATTGTCTGTAGTGTGTGATTGCGTGAGTGAATGAGAGTGTGTGTGTGCCCTGCGATGGGTTGGCACTCCGTCCAGGGTGTATCCTGCCTTGATGCCCGATGACACCTGAGATAGGCACAGGCTCCCCGTGACCCAAGAATAGCTCGGATAAGCGGTAGAAAATGAATGAATGAATGAATATGAACTATTTCAGTTCCCTCTGAATATCACAGTTTGCTTGATTTTATTTTAATCTTTCATATTTGATCAGAAAGTCAGAGAACCCTGGAGGGATTAGTACAAGCTTGAGTGCAAATCTATGTACAACAATTTCAAAACAATTTGGAAATGTTTTCCTATTTGTATATGGTTGTACTAGTATACAACCCATGAAACTCTGGTTCACTGTTTCATTGTTATCTTATTCTGTGTGATGAGCTATTTTTCAGGTCATTTGTTAAATTTAAAACAATAAAATATACCCGGCCTCAGGTTAATGGATGAATTTGGATGTTTTTTTTTTAACAAGTTACTTTCATAAGATCTCCATGTGCTTTCTAGGGCACCCTGTAGAGGGCAATATCTCTCTCCTGATTTATTACAGAGCAATAAGTTCTGAAGTAATTCAGGACACTGAATGGTGCATTTAGGGACTAAATTACCACAGAATGATGCATTAGACACGATTCAGCAGAGACACAGACCACACAAAGTGGCTGTTATTTTTCTGACTCGCCCACAAATGGCTCTTTCCTGTAGTAATAAAAATATATAAAAGTCTTGATTTGGTTGCTCGTGTATATATAACATACATCAATTCTATTTGAACAAGAATAAGCTTCTTATTTTTGTAGAAGCAGCTATATATCATAAGAATAAATCACATTATTATAATGCAGGTCTTTATGGTATCATCTAGCATATTTACTCAATATATTTTCTAAGATATTCAAAGCAATGAAGATATATATATATATATATATATATATATATATATATATATATATATATATATATATATATATATATATATATTTACTGCCATTTGGAAATTGACTAATGGGATTTTTTTCAATCAGTATAAGCAAACTAATTATTTCCTTGCCACGAGTCTGATCTAAAATGAGTCAGGACTCTGGTTGTCTTTCAGTGACGTGACATACAGCTAAGAATTCGTTCTCTGCATTTAACCCATACAAAGTGGACACACACAGCAGTGAACACACACACACACACACACACCGTGAACACACACCCGGAGCAGTGGGCAGTTAGGACCTTAGGGTTAGGAGTCAAACTCTCTAACCATTAAGCCAAGACTTCCCCAAGTGTGTGAGACGTGTGTTTTTGATAACCTTACGTCTGTCTGTTGATAACCTTACACTGAATTTTACTGGTTGAAGATAAACACCTTTATATATTAGATGCATATGAACAAGAACTTGGGGCATCACAGAGAGCAGAAATGGGTTTGATATCAACATTTACTTTGACGATACAAACATTTGTGTGAAAAAAACACAAAAAACTTTTTGGGGAACTTTTCTATGAATATATTGCATCTAGCAGGTTAGGGAAAAAGAGAAATATTTATTTAAAAAAAAACTATAAAAACTAAAAACAAAATATTAACCACCGCTGTGAAGTGGGACATGACTAAGACATTCAATGTTTAACATGGACACAGTTAAATTCTCCTGATTATGAAGACTACATCATATTTACCAGTGAGTTAAAAGTGTCGTTTTTTCTAATGCAAATGTCATAAAATCCCAGTCAGTTTCTTTAATTAAATCTTCTTGTCAGTTTTAAGACTTGATTTATAACCCAAAATTACTGCAGTTCTTTTAATGGGGAGACACTGATACATAAAAAAAAAACTCTCTTGCAAATTCTGCGAGATTTGGCTTTGACCTTGAGTGTCATATGAGATAAAGGTACCAAGAAACTGAATGGAAGGTATGTTATTTTCTTTTGTTCTGAATTGCTGAGGATGGTTGGTGTTGTCCTTGAATCCTCCACTGGGTTTTTTTGTTTTTTTTTAAAAGACACCCCTGGTAAAAGTCATCTCTAACATCTTTCATAAGGGCTCTGCAAAATTAGCTGAACTGAAGGGACTACCTAATGGGCACGGATTGTTAGTTCTGTTACCTCTTTAGAAGGGAAGACAACCAAAATGTAGGTCAATTTCATGTATATGATGTACTTAAAATACAAAAGAACAGACATCAAGATGAGAAAAGAACAAACATGGCAAGACAAGGCAAAGTAAAACAAGGCAAGACAAGAGAATGCAAAGCAAGGCAAAGCAAAACAAGGCAAGACAAAAGAAGGGAATTCAAGACAAGGCAAAACAATGCAAGACAAAAGAAGGCAAGGCAAGGCAAAACAAAACAAGGCAAGACAAAATAAGGGAAGGCAAGGCAAGGCAAGGAAAGGCAAGGCAAGGTAAGGCAAGGCAAGGCGAAACAAGGAAAGACAAGAGAAGAGAAACAAGGCAAGACAAAACAAGACAAGAGAAGGCAAAACAAAACAAGAAAAGACAAGAAAAGGGAAACAAGGCAAGGTAAAACAAGAAAAGACAAGAAAAGGGAAACAAGGCAAGGCAAAGTAAGGCGAGACAAGACAAAACAAGGCAAGACATAACAAAACAAAACAAGAGAAGGCAAAACAAAACAAAACAAGGAAAGACAAGAGAAGGGAAGGCAAGACAAGGCAAAACAAGAAAAGACAAGAAAAGGGAAACAAGGCAAGGCAAAGTAAGGCGAGACAAGACAAAACAAGGCAAGACAAAACAAAACAAGGAAAGACACAAGAAGAGAAGGAAAGGGAAGGGAAGGTGAGGCAAGGCAAAACAAGGAAAGACAAGAGAAGGGAATCAAGGCAAGGCCAAGCAAGGCAAGGCAAGACAAAAGAACAGACAAAAGAAGACAAGACAAAGCAAGGCAAGACAAAATAAGACACATTTGTAGACTTGTAGAAGTTTGTTACTTGGTGGATTTTTTTATATCGGCAGCTCTGACAGTAATTACAAAAAGCTAAAGGTTTATATTAATGCATTTATTCTTATTTGCAGTGGTGATTTTAATTCATCCCAGTTACTTGAATCTTTCGATTACGTTAACTAAAAACATTTGTTCGGATCCCGTTAGATTTCTACCCCTTTTTAATGCAGATTTATTCTGACAGTTTATGAAACCGTATATGCACAAATAATATTCCTGAAAAGCAAAGTTTATGGTTTGGGGGCAATTGAGGTAATTTCATTTTGTTCCTTTTAACTGTTTTATTTGTTGTCTCAGATGTTGAGTGTATGTGTTATGAAACCAAGTATGAATGCTGATTAACATCTAATCCTCTGATAAACGAATAAAAAAACAACAACATAGAAATCTGAGAGAAATCAACATATACTGAATAACACTTTCCATTACTTCCACCCACTCCTTTTTTCTCATTCTAAGAAAAAGGATTCGTTTCTTTTAAATCTTTAAGTCTTTATTCACATTCATTCATATTTTCCTTCCTTTAATCTGTCTTCCTTTAATGAAACATTTTTGAAGAGCCAGGTCCAAAAAAAAAAAAACATGACCAACACCTTCCTGATCTTCTAACTCTCTGGTTTTCTCTATCTCTGCATCTTTTCATTTCTTCCACCAAGTCTCTTTCTGCCTCATCAGGCTCTGTGAGCATGCCTTCTGTAGCTACGCCTCTAAAGCACCGATATTTATCTTCCTGGCTTTCAGATTCATCATGTTCCTTCATCCAGATCGTTCTCCTGGACACCGTATAAGCAATCCTGAAGGAGCTTGTTGATCTTTATCAGCAGTGTAGGATTCCTGTGTGGGGCTCCACCTCTGTTTACATCTAAAGAGTGTTTGTGTTCACCTCATCATCCTCTGTTACCTGGCTTTACTGAGGTCTCAGAATGGCTCAGACATTATTTTAACCTCCCGCTCTCTTTTCCTTTTGTCTGAGTTCCTCTTTCCGTTCTTACACTTTCTGCAGTAGTTCAAGGCCTTCCTTTCCTTTCTGCTTATCGTAAGAAATATTTTCAATAACAGTCAGATTTGTTTTGACCTCCAAAGAAGTGTCAGAAGTCACTTGGTTCCATGTTAGTGTGGTATTTAGTGCTAACAGTTTCAAGGACTGTTTTTTTTACTACAGCAGAATACTGATTCATGTGAGTGTGTGTGTGTGTGTGTGTGTGTTTGTTGTGTGTGCCTGTGAGTGTGCATAATAAATGGAGGAAATGGATATAAAATGCCTGGACATACAACATTACTTTCAGTGCACAGAGAAATTCAATTTAACAAGAATCACAGTGCAGGATGAAGATATACAGAAGGGAATAAAGCAAAGCACCGTCACCACCCAGCATCTATTCCAGTAACAGCACGTCCTGATGTGTTTTATTCCTCTTAAACCACAGCAATTTACAGAGAAGTAGAATTAAAGCTGCAAAGACAAGTTGCAACACTCCTTCATCTTCCTGTCACTTGAAGTAAATAAGACAATCAAATGCAGCTAACCAGAAAGCAGAGATGGGGACTCGAGTCATATGACTTGAGACTTGAGTCAGACAGAGAATTGTTTGAGAAATATTAAACTTGACTTGACTTTGACTTGACATTCATGATTTGAGACTTGTCAAGGACTTGAGTTAAATGACTCAGAGATGGGGGACTCGAGTCATA